>NC_092766.1:49239213-49469947 GCF_047496795.1 Chiloscyllium punctatum | reverse complement strand
AACATTGTGCAGTCATTGTCGAATATCCCCACTTCTGACCTTATGATGGAAGGAAGGTCATTGTTGGAGCAGCTGAAGATGTTTGGGCTAGGGGCATTATCCTAAGGGACCACTACAGAGATGTTCTGTAGATGAGAGGACTGACCTCCAACAACAATGACCATCTTCCTATCATTCAGGCACGAATCCAACAATGAAGTGTTGGCCAGCAATCCATTTTTAACTTGGGCTCCTTGATGTTACATTTAGCAGAATGCAACCTTGATGTCAAGGGCTGGAATTCAGTTCAGTTTTCTTTTTTTGAACGAAGGCTGTGATGAGGTCACGAGTTAAGTGACCCTGGCAAACCCCAAACTGGGCGTCACTGAGCAGGTTATTGCTGAACAGGTGCTGCTTGATAACACTGTTGATGACACCTTCCATTACTTTACTGATGATAGAGAGTAGACTGATGAGGCGGTATTTGGATGGGCTAACTTTGCCATGTGTGTTATGTACGGAAAATATTTGAGCAGGTTTTTCCCATTGTCCATTTGTAACCGTACTGGAACAGCTTGGCTAGGGGAGCAGGAAGTGCTGGAGTACAAGTCTTCAGCACTATTATTATCATGTAATCAGGGCCCAAAGCCCTTGCAGTATCCAGTAACTTCAATCTTTTCAAGATATCAGGTAATCGAATTTGCTGACGACTATTATCTGTCATGATGGGGACCACGGGAGGATGCCGAAATAGATCATCCACTCGAAACATCTGACAGAAGATTTCTGCGAAAGCTTCAGCTTTATCTTATGCCCTGATGTGCTGGGCTCTTCCATTATTGAGGATAGGGATATTTGTGGAGACACCCACTCAGGTGAGTTGTTTAACTGTCCACCACCATTCACGATCGGATTAGCAAGACTGCAGAACTTAAATCTAATTCCTTAATTGTCGGTTCGCTTAGATCTGTCTGTCCCTTGCTGATTATGCTATTTGGCACGCAGGTATATGTGTTTAGAAACCTCAGCAGATTGACATTTTATCTTTATATATTCTGGTTCTGCTCCTGGCATGTCCTCCTACACTCTCCATTGAACTAGAGTCGATCCTCTGGCTTGATGGTAATGATTTAGTGGGGGATATGCTGGGCCGTGTTGTTAGAGATTGTGCTGGAGTCCATTTCTGCTGCTATTGATGGTCCAGAGTATCTTGTGGATGCTTACTCTTGAGTTGCTAGATCTGTTCGAAGTCTGTGCTATTTAGCATGATGATAATGCTATACAACGCAATAGAGTTTATTGTCAGTGCGACCGTGATACTTTGTCTCCACAGAGACAGTGGGGTGGCCACTTTTACTGATACTGTCATAGACAGATGCATCTGTAGTTTGTAGATTGGTAAGGATGAGATCAGGTATGGTTTTTCTCTTCTCGTTTGTTCCCTCACGGAAGGCCTTCTGCAGACCCAATCAAGTATCTGTGTACTTTAGGACCCAACCAGCGTGATCAGTAGTCTGCTGCCAAACTACTCTTGGTGGAAGACTTTGAAATCCCTAGCCAGAATACACGTTGTGCCCTTGCCAAAGTCAGTGGTTTAACATGGAGGAGTATGGATTCAGCTGAGGAAGGACATTACGTGGTAATCAGTAAGAGAATTCTTTGTCCATGTTCAATCTGAAGCCATGGGACTTCATTGGGTCCGGAGTCAATTTTAGGAACTCCCAGAGCAACTACCTCCCAACTGTATCGCACTGAGTTGCTCCCTCTGCTGGATCGGCCTTGTGTCTGGTACAGTCCATATCCAGGGATGGTGGTGTCTGGGTTATTTCTGTAAGATATGATTCCATGAGCATGACTATGTCAGGCTGTTGTTTGACTAGTTTGTAAGGCAGTTGTCCCAATGTTTGCTGTGGCCCTCAGATATTACTAAGGAAGACTGTGCAGGTTCTACAGTGATGTTTCTAATGTTGACTTTTCTGGTGCCAAGTGTGATGCCAGGTGGTCCATCGGTTCCATTACTTTGAGACTTTGTAGCGATTGGTACAACTGAATGACGTGCTAGACGAATTCAGAGGGCGATTGAAAGTCAATGATATTGCTTTGGGTCTGGAGTCGCATGTCGGCCAGACTAGGTGAGGATGCAAGATTCCTTCATTGAAGGATACCAGTGAACCAGATGGATTTTTCTGTCAATCGGCAATGACTTCATTCTCATCAGTAGATTCTTAATTCCAGGGATTTTAAAAAAAGTGAATTGAATTCCAACCATCTGCAGTGGCGGGATTCGAATTCGCCTCCACAGAACAGGAGCTGATTTCCTGGATTGATAATCTAGCGATAATACCATGAGGCCTACTTGGAACCGCATGCTGGACCCAGCTACCATTTCTTGTGTTGCCCTGTTTTTCGTTCATTGTTTATGTTATACTGTAATCTATTTAATGTATTCATTAAATATTGATTGAAATTTACTGTCATGTATGTCCTCCCGAAGCTTGAATTTCATTCATTCTGTTTTGTTTGAAAATACACTACAAGGCAACTGCACATCAGAGAGGATCAGGAAGTTATAATAGGTGATTGAGCACCGTACCTGTCAACGGACCAGCATGTCTGTCCAGGCAACTATTTATTGTGAGTCAGAGAACCTCAGAATTATTAAATCACAGATGGAGACCATTCAACCCATCTTGAAATTACAAACACTCCAACTGCTCAATTGGAGATAGAGAGAGAGTATGTGGAGATAGGTTGTGTGAGAGAAATAAACAGAGAAAATGAAAGTGAAGGGTGATAAACTGAGAGAAAATAGAAAGGGGAGCGACTGACTGAGCGGGAGATGAAGAGATCTTAGATGAGTGTGAAGTTAGATAGATCAGAAGACCGCATTAGTGTTGATGAGTATGCACAGACAGAAGTTAGAAGTTTTATTTATAATTTCCTCTGGACTGCAAGCCTTTTGTCTCGGCGCCATATCATGTGAGCACGATGATGATACTGGCTGTCATCCCAGATCATTTATTTTTAATAATGCCACAGAGTTATTTATTGACAGATAAGCAGAATCCAATAGGCCAATAGATTGGTTTCATGGAGAAAGCAGAATTTCCAAGCGCAGCAGGAAATGATAACTACCTCATGATATTCTGCGAGAAGCTCGGCCAGAGAATCTCAGTGAGAGGGATCACTGACAGAGGGGAAATCATCACCTCAGCTGTGGGTCAAAGAATGATTGATAAAGTTTGCACACCACTTCCCTAGTTTAATAATCCACATTTCAATTTATATAGGTCAGTTTCAGGAGTACATTTTAACAACCTTATCTCTTTATACTTTGCATATATTGGTATGTACAGAAAATTAGTTTGTTCCTCTATTTTAATTGTATAAACGCATTTCATTCATATTGTCTCTGTTGATTCCTCGTTGTAGATGTATCCTTGAATCTGTTCTTCATATGAGTTATAAAGAGTAACGTTCCAATGCTGGTGACTGGCGGAAAATCACTGTCCCTCCGCCCAGTCTAAACAGACATGTTCCCCATTCCTCTCCATCTTCTGTCTTTTCCCCAATGCCATAATTACAATGTAATTGAAGTCTATTGAATGACACTTCATCGCAGTTCCTTAACATCGATACCATCAACAACATGACCCACATCTGCCCTCTCTGATCCTGGAATAACAATCTGATTTGTGTTTGTTACGTACACTTCTCTGTTAACATATCCATGCCATTTGGTTGTTATAGTCAACTTGTTCTGAGGCATATTTTGCTATCAGATAATGGATGATAGATGCTTTCTCAATGTTTTACTGATTTTGCAATGAGTGATCTGTAGTTACAGGATTTATTTCTCCATTTATGAACAGTGAAGCATGTTTATGTGCAGTTACATCTGTGGCATTCCTTCCATATCCAAGTCAGACTGAATGATTACACACAATCAATATGCCATCTCCTTCCTTCAGTCCCACTCATATATCACATCAAGATTGCATAAATATTCAAAGTTATTTTTAATTTTAATAAAACAGCATTGAATTCAAATGGGTTTACTCTAGCTATTTGTTCACGATTGTGATTATGTCAGTCTCCATGGATCCTATACGTCCCTAGAGAGTTGCTGTCTTCTATCAATAAGGGAATGCTTTCAGTGTTTTATCCCATAGTCTGAGCGGGAGCAGGACCAACAGCAGTAACAGGGATCAGCAGCTCCAGAGAGAGGTGGAGCAGAGATAAGAATCTGAGAACATTAGACTGGAATGCTCCAACAATGGATCAGATTCTGAGAACAATATAATGGAATGTTCAAACAATGGATCAGAATCTGAGAACAATATAATGGAATGTTCCAACAATGGATCAGAATCTAACAACAATATACTGGAATGTTCCAACAATGGATAGGATGGTCTTTACTGGCTTTACTGATATCCCAGCCTATGATATCATTAACATATCGGATTGAAGATGTACTTATCATTATTCAAGCTGGTATTATCCGATTCTTGCTATCGTTGGTGTTCCTGGCATGTCACTCTGTCTTTCTAGTGAAATGATCTGAACTGAATTGATTTTCATGATATTTCGATTCTGGAAAGGTGCAAGTCAACTTTTTCAGTTCCCATCAAAAGTTACATTCCTTAGAAATTTTAACTCGCAAATTATTATTTCCAAATTACTCACCACTATGCGAGGATGAAACACACCGTTCTCAGCCTCCTTTATTCATTTTCTCCTGCAAAGTGTACATCTCCATATCCTCCCCACATACCACTTCTGTCAAGTACCACCATTAAGACTTCCCAGTCTCCTCCTCTGCCTCAGTCCTGAATAAACATCGTTTGTGCCTTTGTTAATTTTGGATACATCTTTTTCATATCCCTTTTTACCGCATGTCCATTGCAAAATAATTGCACTTGAGGTGTTTAACGTGTTCTTTGCCCAGAATCTGAAAGGTGCGAAGACAGTGTATGGTGGTCACGTCATTGGCTCATAATCTCGAGCCAAAGAATAATAATTTGTTGATATCGGCTTGCCTGATGTCCATTAGAGAAGGCAGTGGATCATCCTACCCTCGCCAGGTCTCTGTGTAACTGCAAACACACAGCAATGCCTTTTATTTTTTACTGTCCTGTGGAACAGCTGAACCAGCCACTCAGTTCAAGGTCGGCATAACCAGGGCTGCACACATCCCGTGGGGGAAGAACAAAAGTAAAAATAGCTCCTTTCCTCGTCCTGTAGCCCAGATTCCTGCAGCTCATTTCCATTCAGGTGGGCAGCCATTCACTGTTTTAGTTGTATTATTTGTGATTGAGTCTCTCCCAAGAGTAATGCTCATCTCGTCAGGCACCTCTGGTGTTGACTTTATTGATGCTGACTTAGAGATGTAAGGATGTTTTAAATTCCACATCAGTGGCAGTGCATTGTAAATGAATGGTGTACTGTGTCACACGAAAGAAACAGAGCCAGCTAAGTGAGGAAAAGGAGTTATTGTGATCAAACCTGAGAGTGTTGTTGAGGCAGTATTTGGCTAATGTGGACAGATTTACCACAGAGAGAGTGGAAAGGAGTTTTACCAGATTTATCCCTGGGATGATGGCACCATGAGGAGTAAGTGTAGATTGATCTCGAGAGATGTGAGAGAATAAGGGGTGAGTGCCTTGAATCCTGATTGGGATGGACAATCACTCATTTTATTCGAAACAGACAATGAGGAGGTGATAAATTACATTAGTACCATTTCACTCAGGGTGCATGATTCTGGATAGTTCAAGTGCCTGGGAGAGCGTTACGCCTACCCACCCCAGCCCCCACTCCACAGTGATTGAGAGAGACAGAGAGGTCAGGTTTTGAAAAAAAACTCTCACCACATTAGTACAGTGCAGTTGGTGTGTGATCCTGCACTGAATGTCATATTATCCACCAGCCCAACAACAGCTACAATACCTTCATTCTAAAACCGTTGACTGTACCCACCGGCTTCTGACCTTCATGAGGAACATGATTCCATCTTCTCAGAGATCCAAGGTGCCCCCTTGAGATTTGGACCATATGACGATAAGGCATGGGATCACAAATTAAGCCAGTTAGCCAATCTAGTCTGCTCCGCCATTCAATCATAGCTGATAGGTTTCTCAAACCGTTTCTCCGAACTTCTCCCCGTAACACTTGATCAATGGATAATCAAAAACCTATCTATCTCCGTCTCAAATATACTCAATAACCTTTCCTCACAGCCTGCTGTGTAGCAATAAAATTCAAAGATTTACCATTCTCTGGTTAAAGACGTTTCTCCTTATCACTGTTCTAAAACGTGTTCTCTTTCATCTAAGGCTGTGCCCTCGTGCAATGGAAGCATTTTATCAACATCCACTCTGTCCAGGTCATTCAGTATTCTGTATGTTCCATCACATTCCCTCTCATCCTTCTAAACTTTATCATGTATAGACCCAGAGCCCTCAAACATTTCTCATACGATAAGATTTTCATTACTTCGACCATTCTCGTGAAAATATTCTGCACATGCTCCAAGGCCACTACATCCTTCCTGAGATATGGTGCTCAAGATCTCGCACAAAACTCCAAATATGGTCTGACTAGAGCCGTATACAACCTGTTTTATATTCAATTCCTCTCGTAATAAACGCCATCAATAATAAATGTAATTGCCCTACTGACTACTGCCTGAGCCTGCAAGCTTTCATTGAGAAAACCCTTCACTAGAACTCCCAAGTCACTTTGCAATTCAGATTTCTGATTTTTCTCCCACTTTAGAACATAGAGCATGACTCTATTCTTCGTACGAAAGTGCGTGACCTCATACTTTCTAACGTTGGAATGCATCTGCCAATCTCTTGACCTGCCCAAATCCTTTGGCAGCCTCTCCGCCTCCTCAATGCGAACTGTCCATCTGCCTATCTTAGTATCGTCTGCAAATGTAGCCAGAGTTCCAACATCCAGAATGTTAACGTAACAAGTGAAAAGATACGATTGTGGAACTCCACTTGTCAGCGTCTGTCATCCTGAGAAGGACCATTTTATCCCCACTCTCTGCTTTCTGCCAGACAGACAAGCTTCTATTCATGCCACTACCATGCCTCTAACATCACGGACTCTTATCATTCTCAGTAATCTCCTCTTTGACATCTTGTCAAAGTCCTTCGTGAAGTCCAGGTGGATAATATCCATTGGCTGTGCCTGGTCAAGCCTGCTTATTTACTCTTCAAATAATTCCAACAGATTTGACAGGCATTACATTTCTTTGATGAAACGATAGTGATTTTGCCCGATTTTACCAAACACTTACAAGTATTCCAAAATCACGACCTTCAATGTAGTTCCAGGATCTTACCCACGACCAAGGTGCAGGTAGTCATTTTGGATTTTATTTTGCCTTTTTCCTTGCTCCCTTGTTAAAATGGGGTGTCACGCTAATGGGTTTCCATTGCTCTGGGAGCGTTCCTTACTCTAGTGATTCCTCAAAGGTCACCACTATCGCCCCAACACCCTCTTCAGCTATCTTCCTTATATCAATGGGATGTGGTGCATTAGGTCCAGGTTAATGAACCACTTGCAGGCCATTCAATTTTTTCTTGCACGTTCTCCATTGTGTGACCATCATACTCAGCCCTGGCATCTCACTCTCTTGAATGTTCAGGTATTACTCACATTTTCCACCGGGAAACTAACGTAAAATTCAGTTCCTCGGCACTTTTCTTGTTCAGCACTACCTCTGCAGTATCACTTCGCAACAGTCCGAAACCCACCTTTGCTTCCCTTTTGTACTTTATATATTGAAAGAAACACTTGCAGTCTTCCTTTATGTTAGTGACTAGTTTACCCCCATATTTAATAATCTCCCTTCTTATTGTATTTTGTTTGCCCTGTGTTATCTTTGCAAGCTTTCCAATCGTCCTGTTTCCCACCGCCCCTCGCCACATTATACGCTTTTGCTTTTGCTTTAACGTTATACCTGACTTCCCTAGTCAGCTATGGTTGTTCTATCCTCCCTATCCAAGCCTCTTTTTCCTCCAAATAAATCTCTGCTGTATCCCGGATTACTCCAAAAATCTCCTGCCATTGCTGTTGCACTGTCTTTCCTGCTGGGCCCGTCTCCCAGTCAATTCTACCCAGCTCCTCTCTCATGCCTCTGTAATTGCCTTTATTCAGCTGTAATTCCGTTCCTTCTGATTTTCACTTCTCCATCTGAAATTGTAGAGTAAATTCATTCATATTTTGATCACTGCCTCCTATAATTTCCTTTACCTTAAGCTCCCCTCATCTAACCTGCCTGCACAAGCTGCTCCAAAATGTCATCTCATCTCATGCCATTCCAGAAATTCCATTCCTGTAAATCCCTATCAACCTGAATTCCCAATCCACCTGCATAATGAAATCCCATATGATCACTGTAACGTTGCCTTCACTACAGATATTTCTAGTTCCTGGTATATCTTGCAGCCCCTCCTGACTGCTGTTTGGCGGCATGTACATAACTCCAACTGCATTTTCTTCACCTTTTTGAATCGTCAATTCTACCGACACAGATTCTACACTATCTGACCTTTCTTCATTTCCTATTATTGATTCAAATTCATTTCGAACTAATGAGTCAAATCTAGCTCTCTGCCCACCTGCCTATCTTTTCGACAGGATGAATATCCTTAAGTATTCAGCTCGCACTCCTGATCCTCTTGCAGCGATGCCACTGTGATGCCCATCATGTAGTACCTGCCAATTTGTGTATGAGTCACAAGTGTATTTACCTTATTCCTTATCCTGCATACATTCCGATATAACAGTTTAGTCCTGTATTAACCGTTACTTCTGATTTTAAATTCTCCATTTGAAATTGCAGAGTAAATTCATTCATATTATGATCACTGCCTCCTATGATTTCCTTTACCTTAAGCTCCCCTCATCTAGTCTGCCTGCACAAGCTGCTCCAAAATGCCATCTCATCTTATGCCATTCCAGAAATTCCATTCCTGCATATCCCTATCAACCTGAATTCCCATTTCTCATTATCATCTTTGTCCAGCCGTTGGAACCTGCATAGACCCAAGTTCTTCTGCAGCCCAGATGACATATCCCAAACCCAAGAACCAGGTAGGCAACACAACCTTCAGGACTCTCAATCCTGGTCACAGAGAACAGTATCTATGCTTCTAAATATCCTACCTCCAATTATTCATCATTGGGCATCATCAGTACATGCAACCTTTCCTTGTGCCACCCCTGGGACTCCCCACACCCTATCGCCTGGCACTGGATACTGCCTTCGCAGGATTGTGCACACAACGACACTGGGGACTTCCTGACACGCTGGGGATGCTGGGAAAATAACCTGCCATTGCAAGGAACAGAATTACTAAAATCCAATTGAATAGCAAAGCAGAGTAAAAAGGCTGAGTGACATCCATCTGCTCTGACACTTTCTAGTCTTCTGTTTATCCTCATCCATCTGCAAATAGATGGTTCATACGTATAACTTGTCAAACAGGTTTTGTGGAGGTGATAGATACTTTGGTCATTGGACTGATTCAGCGGACTGCACTTTTCTGGTTAATGAGGTCACACTGAAGTTTTTATTATCAAGTATATCCACTTTAAAGGAAAGGCCTCGCTGGAGTTGTGTTGAAAAGATATTTGAAATTTGGAGAAATTAGAATATGTCACGTGCGAGTGAGGTTAGGAATAGGAAGGTGGCACAGTAAAAGTGCTGGGAGAGTGGCAATACTTCTGATAAATGGATCTTTGGGATTCCCGACTAGGTAGGATATACAAAAGAAGAACGGGATGCGCATAAACTGGCAGCAATCTCTGATATGAGGATCATTGGGATTGCCAGGTCGGGAGGATGTACACAAGAAGGATGGGATGGATCTGACCTACCAGCAATCTCCGAGACGTGGATCTTCGGATTCGCCACACAAGAAGGACGGGATGAACCTGAACTGACAGGAATCTCCGATTTGTGGATCATTGGCATTTCTGGCTCAGTAGGATATAGACAAGAAGGACGGGATAGACGTGAACTGGCATCAATCTCTTGGCAGGTAGATTTGCTATGATTCCTCGGTGGGGGGGGGTGGGGGGTTAAACTAGTATGTATCGCCCATTGGGGGAGAGGGGGCGGGAGTGTGTGGAAAACCACAGCAGTAGGTCCACAGGTGCAGTGACTGAGGAGGAATTTTTGACTAATACCAGTACAGTTAAGATCAACAACAAATAGGTAGAGGGCACTGAATGCAATGAGGCTGGCAGTCTGAAGTGTGCTGATTTTTATGTGAGGAGTCTATTTGTTTGAACAGATATTTCGATGCCGTTGCATGTCAGAGAACAGGAAGAGACAATGGATGATTGTGCTCTGTGTCCTTCACTGGACCAAGTTTTCTCTCTCGCACCTAAAGGTTTTACAGTGGGTCAGAGAACTTCAGAATTAGTACAGCACATAAGGAGGCCATGCAGCCCACCATGCGTCTACTAGCTCTCCATCTTCACAACTTGAAAATAGATAGGATGATCGGGAATAGACTGAGAGGGAGAGAGAGAAATAAACAGGGAGAAAGAAAGTGAAGTGAGATAAAACAGAATGAAGAGAAAACGGCGCGACGGAATGAGTGGGAGCAAGGAGTATAAGACGAGTGTGAAGTTATCAGGAGACAGCATGAGGAGAAATACACATAAACTTTATTTAGACACTCGCAGAGACTGTCAGCCCTTTGTCTGGTGCCATACCCTGTGAGCACTGTGCTGATACTGGCTGTCATCCCAGATCATTTATCGCCAATGACATCCCAGAGCAGGGTTGCTGACTGTTTAAAAAAAATCCAAAAGAAGAATAGATTGGCTCCAGGAAGTAGGTGGATTAATTTAAAAATTCTGGGCCAACATAAACTTGTAGCCCCTCTAGACATTGTGTGAGAGACAGGGATTGAGAATCTCAGTGAGGGGGATTACTGACAGAGGGGAAATCAGGGTCTCAGCTGTGGGTCAAATAATGGTTCATAAAATTTGCACGTCACTTCCATGGTTTTGTAATTCACGTTTCAATTCATATAGCTCAATATCATGAGTGTATTTTAACAACCTTGTGTCTTTGTAGTTTTCATACTTTGGTATGAACAGAAGAGGTTTTTTTGTCCCTGCATTTTATGTTGAATAAACATATTTTATTAATTAGGAAGAAAGGACCTGTTTCGATGGGACAGTCTTCATCTGAACCGTGCTGGGACCACAGTCCGAGTGAATCCTAACCAAGGATGTAGACAGAGCCTCAAACTGAATAGGGTGTGTGTTATGGTGTGTGTGTGTGTTATAGTGTGTGTGTGTGTTATAGTGTGTGTGTGTGTGTGTGTACAGACGCAAATAGGATAGAGCATCTGGAAATGTATAACATATCAAACTTCAAGCACAATGGACAAATGAATGGCACTGAGAGGAGGGACAGTTAACAGGACTACATGTGTTAAATCTGAATGCATGCAGTATAAGGAACAAGGTAAGTGAGCTTGTGGCACAGATTGAAATTGGCAGTTATGAGGTGATGGTCATCACGGAGATGTAGTTGCGAGGGGATCAGGATATTTAAGGTCATATATCCTATCAAAAACATAGGCAGGTGGGCAGAGGGAGTGGATTTGTATTATGAGTAAGAAATGAAACTAAATAAATCATAAGAAAGGAAGTAGGGCCAGATGGTGCAGAATCTGCATGGGAAGAATTGAGGGACCAAAAATGTAAGACAACCACAGTTGAAGTTTTGGACAATCCATCAAAGCGTAGTCAGGAGCTGGGGCACAAGATACACCAGGAGTTAAAAAAGATGTGTAGGAAAGGCAAAGTACAGTGATCATGGGAGATTTCAATATACAGTTGGAGCAGCTTGTGGTGGAGCCCACTCGGGAACAGACGATACTGGATTTAATGAGGCAGGCTAGATAAACGAGCATAAGGTGAAGGAAAACTTCGGAGGCAGTCATCAGAACATGTTTGAATTTATTCTGCAATTTGAGAGAGAGAAGGCAGAATCAGAGGTAATAGTATTTCAGCTGAATAAAGGCAACTATGGAGGCATAAGGTAGAAGCTGGGTAGGATTGGCCGGGAGAGGGGTCGAGCAGGAAGGTCAGGGGAACAGCAATGGCAGGAGATACAAAGATTAAATCAGGATACACTGCAGAGATTCATGCTGAGGAATAAAGGATTGGTACAGGGAGGATGAGGCAACGAGGGCTGACGAGGGAAGTAAGGGATTGCACAGAAGCAAAAAAGCAAGCAGAAAATGTGGTGAAAAGACAATGGGAAACTAGAGAATTTGGAAATTGGGAAAGACCAATAGAGGGCAAGAAAAAATAAATAAGGAGAGAGAAGATTAAATATAGGGGTAAACTAACCAATAATAAAGAGGGAACTGTAAGAGATTCTTTCGATATATAAAGTGCAAAAGAGAGGTAAAAGTGAATATGGACAACTGGAAGATGATGCTGGAGAAACAGTAGTGGGAAACAAATAAATGGCTGAGTAACTTTGCATCAGTCTTCATTGTGGAAGACACGAGTAAGTTCCCAAAAATTGAAGAGAGTGAGAGGGCAGAGCTGAGTATGGTGGTCATCATCCTGAAGAACAGGTTAGAAACCTGAATGGCCTGAATGTGGGTAAATTACCTGGATCAGATAGACTACAGCCCAGCCTTGTAAGGGAGATAGCTGAAGAGGTAGTGCAAGCGTAACTGGTAATCTTTCACGAATGAATAAAATCAGGAAAGGGCCAAGAGGTTGGAAAAATGCTAACGTGACACCCCATTTAATTAAGGATTTGGACAGAAGATGGAAAATTATAGACTGATTAGCCTAATCTTTTTTGTGGGTAACATCCTGCAATCCATCGTGAATGATGGGATTTCTGAATACTTGGAGGTCGTTGGTACAATAGGACAGAGTCAGCACGGTTTCATCAAGGGGAGTTCAGGCCTGACCAACCTGCTAGCATACTTTGAGTGAGTAACAAGCAGGTTAGACCAAGGAGAACCAGTAGTTGTTATCCACCTGCACCTCAAGAATCCTTTCACAAGGTGCCAAGCAGGAGGCTATTGAGAATGAGGCAAGGTACTAGCATGGATAGAAGCTTAGCTGTCTGACAGAAAGCAGAGAGTGGGGATAAAAGGGTCCTTCTAAGAGCGCAGCTGGGTTCCACAAAACCCAGTGTTAGGATCACATCTTTTCACTTTGTGCATTAATGACCTACATGAAAGAACTGAAGGCATTCTGGTTAAGTTTTCAAACAGTGCAAAGATAGATGGAGGGATAGGTAACATTGAAGAGGTGGTTCGGCTGCAGGAGGGTGCTCTAGCGCATCTCATCAATTTCCAACAACTCCACTCTTGAACCTCACCTTTCCAACTACAAAAAGGATAGAACCCCTCTGGTCCTTTCCTCCCATCCAACCAACCTCAGGATACGATGCATCATCCTCTGCCATTTCTGCCACTAACAGTCAGACCCGACCGCTATAGATATACTTCCCTCCCCACCCCTAATAGCATTCTGCAGAAACTATTGCCTGCACAACGCCCTCAATAGGTCCACGCCCCCCTCGCCCACCAAGCTACCTTCCTCTACTGTCACCTTCTCTTGCCACTGCAAGAGGTATGAAACCTATGTGAACATCTTCATTCTCACATCCATCCAAGGCCCCAAAGGATTCTTCCACATCCGGCAGAGAACATCCTGTGCATCCAAACAACTCATCTACTATGTCCAATGCTCCTGCTCTTCTCCACTCTGGGGAGACAGAGCGTCATCTTGCAGAACGGTTCTGGGAACACGCTTGGACAGACACATCTAACAACTCCACTGCCCGGTGGCTGAATACTTCATCTCGCCCTCTCACTCCGCCAAGGACATGCAAGATCTTGGCCTCCTCCACTACCAAAATTCTCGCCACTAGACGTCAGAAGAAGAACTCATCATCTTCCACCTTGGGACTGTCCAATCACACGGTATCAAGGGCAATTTCAACAGATTCCTCATGTCCCATCCCTCCACCTAATCCCAGATCTAACCCTCCAACTCAGCACCACGCTCTGTAACCTATCCATCTTCCTTCCCATCCACACACTCCACATTCCATTCTGACCCATCACTATCAACACCTACCTTCATATAGCTACCGCCTTCCAAGCTCCCTTCCTCGAAACCTCAGCACCTCCCATTTATCTCTTAGCTCCCTTAGACCCACATACGTTATTCCTGAAGAAGGCTTTATGCCTGACACGTCGACTCTCCTGCTCCTTGGATGCCCCCGGCTGGGTGTGCCTTTCTACCACCACACGTTTGATTCTGATCGCCAGTCTCTGCGGTCCTCACTTTCTCCTACTGAAGGATTTGCACAGGTTAGGGGATTGAGCAAATATGTGGCAGGAGGAGCATCACGTGGGAAAGTGTGAGGTCATGCACTTTGCCTGGAAGAATACAGGCATGGACTATTTTATAAATAGCGAGCAAATTCAGAAGTCTGAAGTGCAAAAAGACTAGGGAGTTCTAGCCCAGGAGTCTCGAAAGGTAGACTTGGAGCTTGTCAGTAGCTGGGAAGGCAAATACAATGAAGATATCTATTTCAAGAGGGCTTGAATATAAAAGCAGAGATGTACTTCTGAGGCTCTATAAGCTTTGGTCAGGCCACATTTGGATTATTTTGCCCAGTTTTGGATCCCATATCTCAGGAGGGATGTACTGGCCCTCGAGCGTTTTCAGAGGAGATTGACGAGAATGGTCCCAGGAATGAGAAGCTTGACATATGAAGAATATTTGAGGGCTCTGGATCTATATTTGATAGAGATCAGAAGGATGTTATGAGATCTAATTGAAACTTACAGAATACTGAATGACCTTGACAGAGTGGATATTCGGAAGATATTTCCAATGGTAGAAGGGACTAAGACCCGAGGAGACAGAGTAAAGAGAAGATCTTTAGAACAGAGATAAGGAGAAAACTCTTCAGCCAGAGAGTGGTGAATCTATGGAATTCACTACCACAGAATGCTGTCAAAGCCAGGTCATTGGATATATTTAAGAGTGAGACAGAAAGGTTCTTGATTGTAAAGGAGATCAACGGTTGCAGGTAGAAAGCAGGAGAATGGGGTAGAGAAGCTTAACAGCCATCATTGAATAGCGAAGCATGCTCAATGGGCTGAAAGGCCAAATGTCTGCTCCAATGTCTTCTGGTCGCTTGGTTAATATTGGCTCTCCTCATTCTTCATTGGAGATGTGTCCTGGAATTTGAACTTCATATGATTTGTAAAGAGTAGCATTGCAATACTGATGATTAGGAAATATTATGTTCCCTCCCTCAGTCTTAGCAACCATGTCCTCAATTCTCTGTGTTTTCAATCTCCTCCCCAATATCATAATCACACTGCAATTGAAGTCCAGTGAATGGTACTTAATGACAGTTGATTCACATCGATGTCATTAACAGCATGACCATCACCTGCCCACTCTGATCCTCGAATAGCCATCTGAATTGTGTGTCACAACATATTCTCTGCTAATATATCCATGCTAGTTGTCTGTTATAACTCATGTTGTCTTAGACACATTTTCCTGTCAGATTATGGACTAGAAAAGTTCTCTCCATATTTTAGTGACATTATAATCACTGATCAGTAGTTGCAGACAGTATGTTTCCATATATATATGGAAAAACTTGTTTATTTTCTGAAAATCCTATGACGTTATTCACATATCCAAGGCAGACTGAATGATTACACACCATCAATCTACCATCTCTAATATTCTTTCTCTCAGTGACCCCCACATATCCCATGCCAAACGTGTACATTTTAAACGTTCTTTTGAATTTTAATAAAGTCAGTATTGAATTGAAAGGGATTAACTGGAGCTGTTTGTTCAGTGACTGTGATTAATGTCAATCTCCATGGATTCTAATTAACCCAGTGGAGAGTTACCATTGTTCATTGATAAATGGTCTCTGTTCAATGTGTTATCCCATAGTATGAGTGGGAACATCATCGACAGCACAAACAAGGATCAGCAGCTGCAGACAGAGAAGGAGCAAAAATCAGATTCTGAGAACATTAGACTGGAACGTTAAAATAATGGTTCAGAATCTGAGGACCATGGATTGGAATATTCCAATGGTGGATCAGAATCTGAGAACAACAGACTGGACTATTCCAATAATGGATCAAAACTTGAGAACATTAGACTGGAATTTTCCAACAATGGACAGGAGATTATCCTTGGGTCTTTACTGGCTTTCTCTGCCTTGGATATCATTAGCATTGCGGATCAGGTGTATCGTTTGGATTATTCAAGGTGGTTACTATCCTGTTCTCGCTATAGTTGGTGTTCCTCGTAAGTCATCCAATCTGTCTACTAAACCTGGTTGAACTGAATTTCTGCTTATGATATGTAAAGTTTGAAAAAGTGCAAGTCATTGTTATCTGTTCCAAACAAAAATTCCTTTCCTCAAAACTATCAAAATACCATTTAAAAATTGCTCACTAATATGCAAGAAGGAACCAGACTGCTCTCAAACTCCATAATCCTTTCTGTCCTTCACAGATTTAAATCTCCACTCACCAATCCTGTCCAATACTCCACCATGATATCCCAGTCTCATCCTCAGTCTCAGTGCAACTTCTGAACGACCATGAATTGTGCCTTTGTTCAAACAGTTTCAAGTCCCTTCTAACCACATGTCCATTACAAAGTTATTGTTTTTGAAAATGTTTTGCTTGTTTTCTGCACATACGCTAAGACAATTTATGGTGGCCAAGTCATTGAATCATAATCTAGAGCCGCAAATTATTACTCTGTTGATATCTCATGAAGTAAATTGGTGGAATTTAAAATCAACCATTATGACTTATTATAAAGAGCCCATCAGCTTGCTGCAAGTCCTTTACGGAAGTCAATGTGACATCCTTCCATAGTCAGGTTTCTGTGTGACTTCTGTGATGAACATGTGGTTGTAGAGAATTAAGAGCCAGCAATAACTACCTGACAACACTAAGTGTTCTTAAAAAAAAGATGAAATGTAACATTTGGTGGAACAAATTAATTAGCTGATGCCTGGAGACAAAAACCGAATTCAGCCAATGCTTTGGGGTAAAATACCGTGGAAACTTGTACAGTTAAGAGGAGAACTGGTAAGCTATCAGCACATAAAGGTCGCGTGAAGAATAGCTCTCTTAATGGTACTTTTATTGATCAGTAACTGGTGAAGCAGAATCCATGAGAGGAAAAGAAGACAGGAATATGGAGAAGAATTGAAAGATTCCTGGTTTTGAGATAAGAAGTTTTGATCTGTAAATCTTAATTAGGAGACTTTTCAGACTAGTACTGTTCAAAGATAGGTTAGAGTAATAAGTTGTTAATAACTGTTCGTTAATAGTTCTTTACACTTTATGAAATAATGTTACTAATTTTTGCTTTAAATAGTTCTTGGAGTCTAGAATGTTCAGGGATTACTGCACGGGGGTAACTCTTTTCTCTGTTACTGGTCTTAAATCAAGCAGAAGAATATATCCCGTGTCGTAACATCGCAAACCCACAGCAATGTGTTTTACACTTTACTGTCCTGTGGAACAGCTGAACCAGCCACTCAGTTCAAGATTGGCATAACATGCTGGCCTCATCAGGGCTGCATACATCCAGTGAGAGAAGAACAGAAGTAAAGATAGTTCCCTTCCTCTATCCTTTTCCCATATTCCTACAGTTCATTTCCATTCAGGTATGTGAACATCCCTTATTTTAGGTGTATTCACTCTCATTGAAATTCTCCCCGAGAGTGATGCTCATCTCCATAGGTATCTCTGGTGCTGGATTTATTGATGCTGACATACAGATGTAAGGAACATCTAAACTCCACGTCAGTGATCGTGCATAGAGAAGGAATAGCTATTTCTGCCAGGAGAAAGAAACGGACACAGCAAAGTGAGGGAAAGGAATTATTGTGATCAACCCTGAGACTCTTATTGAGGTATTGAGGACAAGCTTTCTCTCATTTATAAGGAGTAATCTCCTTGCCACAGAAAGAGTGCAATGGGGTTTCACCGGACTAAACCCTGGGATTAATGTACAATGATGAGTGAGTGAAGATTAATCTGGAGCGCTGTGAGAGAATTAGAGGTGATTGCATGGAACCTAGAATGGGATGGACAATCACTCATTATGTTCTAAACAGACACTGATACGGTGATAAATTCAACGGCTTGTTCTTTTTTACTCGGGCGACATCATTCTTGATAGTTTAAGTGCCTCTGAGAACGTTCCCTCACCCACCCTCACTAACCATTTCGATTGAGAGAGAGAGGTCCAGGCTTTTGAGTAAACTCTCCCCACATTAATACAGTTCGATTGGTGTGTGATCCTGCACTGAATGTCTTGTTATCCACAATCCCGACAGCAGCCACAATACCTTCATTCTAAAAGAGTTAACTCCTGCCACCACCTTCTGATGTCCTCAGTGAACATGGATCTGTCTTCTTGGAGATGGAAGATGACACCTTCAAATTTGGCACAAAACATCAGGCTTCCCTCTTCACTGCCAGAGAACCATGTCAAAGTAGCACACATTCCACAAACAATGAAGCCACTGGAGCCCTCTATCAGTGCAGTCTCTGTTTCATTGGTTTGTCATGCTGGAGCATCAAGGACACCCTGCTGTTCCTGTATAAGCGTCTTGAGGAGCTGAATGACCTTCTTCTTGTCCCACGGGATAAGTTTGAAGGGCTAATTTGGCAAAGCCTGTTCCAGTTAAACAACTTGATGTACTGACCAGACTCCTTTGCTGCCTCTGTAACAGGCAGGAGGATTGAATGGGCTGTCCCTCTTCTTGTTCAGTTGTTTCAATGGGCTGAATGGCTTTCACATATCCGTGTGTAACCTGCTGGAGATGCTGAATGAGCTCCGCTTTAACTGTGGAAATGTGCAGTGTCTGGCCATGCTGTTACATGAATGTTCCCAACACTTTAACAGCACAAATCTGAATGTTGTCCGCGTCCTGCTGCACATGGACACAAGACCGGTTCAGGAGCTGAGGGGGGAGAAAATGTTCTGAACATTGTGTGATCTTCAGTGACCAACCCCACTTCTGATCTTATGGTGGGTGGGGCCGGGGGAGTGGGGAAGAAGCGTAGACATTTATGAAGCAGCTGAAGGTATTTGTGCTGAGGTATCTGTGCTGAGGATCTCCGGCAGAGATGTCTCAGAACGCAGAGGATTGTCGGCCACCAACAACAAATATCTTTCTTTGTGCTCTGAAAGACCTAGACCAGTGGGGAGGGTACACCTGATTCCCACTCAGCTCAAATAAGTAGGGGGTCCCGATAAGATCCTCAGTCAAATATTGCCCTGATATCAGGGCCGTTCACTCTTTCATGAGCCCCTATGTTCAGCACTTGCTCATATCAATAGGTGACAGTATAGGTATATGGAATGATTACTTCTCACAGAGGGTAGTGTACATCAGGATTTATCTGGGGTAGAGAGCTAGGGGAGCTAGATCACTGAGCGTATTTAAAGAGGAGGTCGATGTATATTTGACAGGTGATAGAGCTAAGGGCTGTGGTTAATAGGGCATTAAAGAAAAGTTAAGGCCAACAGTAGATCAAGCCATGATCACATATAATGGCTGGATTGTCCGAATTACCTACTCCTTTTCTTATGTTCTCATATTCTGTAATTGGAAAGTCAGTGGTTGTAATTCTCCTGGACATTCATTCTATTATTGAATGTTGCAGTCAGAGAGAGAAAAGTATTTTGTGTGTCATCTCTGGGTGAGGTATGGGGACTGTATTCGCAATGAATCTGGGTCTAGACCATGACCAAAAAATGAAGCACACTGTAAAGAGACAGTTGGTGTATTTCGAACCCAGCTTGGATTGCCAAATAACATTTTCTAACCCACATCAATTCATGGTTGACAATTTTGAGAGACTGAATGATATCCTGTATTAGTGTGGATCAAGAGCTTGGAGCAAGCAGCCTCCATCTGCTCCTTGCAGTAGCTTTGAGAAGCTGAATTTAACATAGGAATATACGACAGAGGAGCCGGAGCTGGTCATTAGATCCTTTGTTACTGCTCCACCAGGCACTAAGATCTTAGCTGGTCTGATTGTGGACCCGACAACACTTTTCTATCTGTATACTATTTTCCCACATTCACTTCACTCTCAAATGTTGAACAAACACAACTTTAAATAAATGCAAACACTCAGGCACCACACACTTTAGGGGAAGGGAATTCCCACTTGAACAGCACTTTGAGAAACTCTTGTTCGTATTCCGACCAATTATTGATGATCATCGATGCCTTTCCAGCCCTACTCGTCCACTCGTTAAAACAAATTTTAAACGTAACCAGTTTTGAGATGTGGCCAATAATATGCGTCTCAGACTGAGTCATTTTCCAGCAAAATGTGAGACACACAAAGTTGAACTCATTATCAATGGTAAAATGATAGAGCGTCCCAAATGTTGTTTTTTCCGCCTTTGTAATTATTATATTTGCACAAGCTGCTTTTCTTGGGGATTACTTCCTGGAACAGTTGGGTGAGGCTGAATTCCCTTTGCTTCAGGCAGTGGAGAGATTCCAATAACACCTCATCGGGAATCTTTCTCGAGTGGTAAATTTGAATCAATAATTTTATGGTCTCACATTTTGCCGTCAGGAGAAACAAAGTAAGATAAATGAATCAATCTGTTTCTCAGGCAGGAAACATTTTTCTCACTCGTTATTTTGAACTATCCAAGAAGATCAACTGAACATCAAACTGGACCAAGTGCAATCTCCTTCAATATTCTCTGGAATGTCTGATAATGCAGGAGCATCATTGCTGTTGTTGTACATAGTGCCTTTCATGAGCAAAGAATTGCCCACGCTTTGTAATTTGATGACATGTTTATATGCATCTGCGTTGTTTTTTAAATTGTTGATGTCTTCATAATAAGTGTGTTAATATCAATACAAATTGTCCTAAAAAAATATTCTCTAGCTTTAGTCTCCCTGACTAGAGAAAACAAGTATCCAGCTGATAAAACTTTCTGAAAATCATGTATGGTTCATTTAGATTTCTCATCTGAGGTGGAGAGTGATAATACTCCGGACCAAAAGGGCTTCATTGCAGGAATGACTAAAGGGAAACTTCTTTGAAAATCTTCTAAAGAGAGTGTACCTTTTTTTGTTTAGGAGATCAAAATTGCACACAGTGTATCAGATGTGGCATCAAGAATGCCCTGTACTGATGCAATAGTCATTCATGATTAAACCCGATACCCTTAGACAGAAACAGTATCATTCCGTTTATCTTTCAAACTACTTGCTGCATCTGCAGACTAACCTCATATGAATCATGCACCAAGTGCACAAAAACAATCGGTATCACAGAGTTCTGCAATCTCTCTTCAATTAAATTGTTTCCTGCGGGTTTATCTTTCCTTCCAAAGTAGACAACTCACGTTATGCTGAAGGTTTGCTCACTTACCTTCCCTGTCCATATCACATTGCACACTCACTACTTCCGTTTGATGATGTATTGCATGGCCATCTTGGTTTACGAGCTAAATGAGCTTCAAGCCAATCAGTCCCCTTCTTCCAGATCCTTGATACAGATTATTTATCATTGATGCCCACACAGTGATCTCTGATGCACTAATCTAGTTACAGATTTGCAACCTGAAAATAAACATTTATCCATATTTCTTGTTAGTGACAGCTTCCCTCTCCCTGTATAACAGCTCAGGCGGGTTAAATGCTCTCCTGTTGGTCTCTTTCATGTACTCAACAAGCTGAATTACATCATTCTCCATTCCTCTATAACTCTTTAGAGGGGTAGAATAATCTCTTCTCATCTCATCGTAACGATCCTGCGTGGCAGAATGGTATGGTCTCCTACTCTGTAACAGCCTCTAGGGTGGATTGAGAGACCAACACATGGGGGTAGGGGCAGCAGTATATCTCTGTAACATCTTCGAGGGGTGGATTGACGAAGCAACACATGGGTTATGGGCAGAAGAATATCTCTGCAACAGCCTCGAGGGGTTGATTGAGGGAACAACACATGGGATAGGGGCAGCAGTATATCTCTGTAATAGTCTCGAGGGTGGATTGAGGGAACAATACATGGGGTAGGGGCAGCAGTATATCTCTGTAACAGCCTCGAGGGTATATTGAGAGAACAACACATGGGGTAGGGATAGCAGTATGTTTCTGTAACAGCCTCGAGGATGGATTGATGGCACCGCGCATGGGGTAGGGGCAGCAGTTGGCCATTTAGCGGCACCATTCAGAATGCTCATGGCTGACCTGGGTGTGTCTGACCATCAGTCTCCTGTCTGTTCCCAATAAAGATTGACTGTCTTGTCCAGCAATGAGCAGTCCAGCTCAGCCTTGAATAACTTCGATAACTCAGTCTTCACTGCTCCATGAGGATGAGGGCACCACAGATAGCACAACACTAAAGTTATAGGGACATCCTTATTTCATTGCAGGACCCGTTATTTTAAAACTGTGTTAACCTAACATCAAATCGCCACCTCCTTTCAGACAGAAGGACATAATAATTAGAAATAGACATAAACCATACCGCTCTCCAAAGTTGTCCCATATTACCACTGACTCTTTCTAATCAAATACGTATCAAACTCAGCATCTGCTGCTGTCTCAGGACGAGACTATAAGCTAGCAAAACACGAGCATTAAAAAAAAACAGAATTCGGCCATTCGGCCCATCGGCCCATCGAGAATGATGTGCCGTTCAATAATTTCTTATATGTTCCTCAACCAAATTCTCCACCCTTCTCCCTACAATCCTTCATCCCCTTATAAACAAAAAAAATCGATTTGTGTCTTAATGACACTAGTGTCTGTGTCTCTGTGTGTATACATGTGTGTGTGACCATGTGCTTGTTATCTGAGTATTTGTGTGTCTGTGTCTGACTGTCTGTGTGTCAGCCTGTGTATTTCTATTTGTGTTCGCGCCTATATGTATGTGACTGTATATACCTCTGTGTGCCTCAACGTGTTTGCATGCCTCTTTGCTTGTACGTATTGTGTATGACAGTATAAAGGGGAGTTTACCAATACTTATGTGTAGTTCTATGACTGTATCTCTGTGAAATGAGGTTTGTGTTCTTTTGGGAGTGAGAGAGCTGGCGCTGGAACTGACAGTGAGTATAAATTGGGAATTGCTCTTCCCTGGACATTACTTCTTATTCGCTTGGTGGAACGTGGATGGCTCTGAATCTCCACATGAGGTGTCCCTGTCCTCCTTGGTCTGGGCCGGATCCTTCTACATGGTGGGGGGTGGGAACAAATTTCGGGCACTCCACCTCCCAACTTGGCTCTTTCTATCCAATTCCAGGAGAAAGGGTGGGAGGGAACGGATGGGAGGGAGTGAGGGTGGGAGTGGGTGACCTTTCTGTTAGTGCTGGTGTAGGTGTGTGAGTGAAATGATGCGGTGTCCTCGGGGATAGTGCTGTATCCATGCAGTATTATTAGTGTTGGGTAAGGGGAGTATTGCATTGTTGACAGAAAACATGGGGGAGCGAAGGTACTGAATTCAATCATGAGAGTGGTAGTGCTTGAGCCATATTTGGAGATAGCGCTTGAGCCTTGTTCTGGGTTAGGTGCTATAACAGATATACAGTGAGTGTGAGGGCGCAGAGAGAATACGGTAACTCTTACCCTGGCAGAATGGGAAGGTTATTTATGCTTGTCCTGTGTTGCTGGACATTTCTTCAGATCATCTCAGCATCAAGGTGAACCTCCCTGAACGTCTTTTCCAAGTTTATCACTAAAAACGCCACAGACCCTGTTCTTCAGATTCCACAGCGTCCGTTTGTGTGGATCTTACAAATAGCAAAGAGAAGCAAACATTGGTGTGTTATATATCTGTAACAAAACTGTTGTGCAAATAGTTTGCATCATATGCTATGGAAATTAGATATGCAAGCATATGCAAGAGAAAGCAGTGGCTTAGTGTTGTCATCGCTGGCCTCTTAAACCAGAGACTCAGGGAATGTTTTGGGGACCTGGGTTCGAAACCTGCCATGGCAAATGGTGGAATTCGAATTCAGTAAGTGCCTGTAATCAAGGGTCTATGATAACCATGAATCCATTGTTGATTGTTGGAAAAACTCATCTGGTTCACTAATAGGCTTTCAGGAAGGAAACTGCTATCCTTAGCAGGTCTGGCCTGCGTGTGACTCCAGATCCACAGCAATGTTGTTGAATCTTAACTGTCCTCTGACATGGGCAACAAATGTTGATTACCCAGGAACACCCTCGTTCTGTGAATAAGTAACAAATAATCGTGGATGTTGCAGTAATAATGGATGGTCTCGGGTTACATCTAAACTCCGTTAACTAAGTGACTTCTAATGCAATGAATAAAAAACATTCTATATGAGTATCAGGTAGGTTGAAGAATATGTTAGGAACCAAACTGGAGACCATGTTTGTTTCGATTTGCTGTTGTGTGGTCAGGAGGACTAATGACTAACCTTGCTCTGAAGCAGCTTTTGAGGAATAGTGAGGTTAATATGATGCATTTTAAACGGCGTCTGCATGCAATATAGAATGTGTGAACATTCTGGTCAAACATCATGTAAGCCTGGGGACAAGCAGGTCAAGTTCGCTCTAGTGAGTTGGGGAAGTACAATATAACATTCAGTGGGAGACAAACAATGGTTCTTAGAGTCATAGTGCCCTACAGAACAGACACAGGCCCTTCGGTCCAAAGTGGTCCATTCCGACCAAAAAAGTCCATCTACACTAATCCCACTTTCCTGCCATTGCCCAGTATCCTTCTAATCCTTTCTTATCCGTGTATTTGTCAAAATGACTTTTAAATGTTGTTAATGTGCCCACCTCAACCACTTATATTGGCACCTCATTCCATATGGGTACCGTCCTGTGTGTAAAAACGTTGCTCCTCAGATTCCCTTTTATTCTTTACCCTCTCACTTTAAACTGATACACTCTAGTCCGTGATTGCCCAACACTGGGAAAAAAGACTGAGTGCATTCACTTTATTTATGCCTCCCATGATCAAATGCACTTCTCTCAGACTCTCCCTCAGTGTCATACACACTAAAGTAAAAGGTCCTAGCTTGCCCAACCTTTTCCTTTCACTCAGACCATTGTAATCCTTGGCAATAAACTTATAAATTTCTTCTGCACTCTTTCCAATTTAATAACATCGTTCCTGTAGCAAAGTGAACAAAACTGAGCATAATGCTACAAGTATGGGCTGACCAGCGTCGTGTATAACTGCAACGTGACTCCCCAACTTCGATATTCAATGTCCTGACGGATGAAGGCCAGTGTGCCAAAAGCCTTCTTCACTACCCTGTATACCTCTGAATCAACTTTCAGAGACCCATGCACCTGAACTCCAAGGTACCTCTGTTCTACTACACCTCTTAAGGCCCAACTATTCACCATGACAATTCCGACCCTGAATTGACTTTCGAAAATGCAAGATCTCAAATTTGTACATATTAGACTACATTTGCCATTTCTCAGCCCATGTCCCCAGCTGATCAAGGTCCTGCTGCAATTTGTGAATACATTCCTCACTGTCCACAATACCAAATATTTTAATGTCATCTACAATCTTACTAATCATGCCTTATACATTCTAATCGAAACCATTATGCATATTGCACACAGTAATGGTCCCATCACCGACGTCTGCGGCACTCCACTAGTGACAGGCCTCCAGTCCGACAAGCATCCTTCCACTATTACCCTCTGCATCCCACCATCAAGACAATCTTGTATCTAATTTGCCAGCTCCCCCTCAATTCCAGGCAATCTAACCTTCCAGAGCAGCATATCATGTGGAACGTTATTGATGGCCTTACTGAAATCCACATGGACGACATAAACCACCTGCCTTCGTCAACGTTGTGAGCCACGATCTCCCATGCGCAAAGCCATGCTGACTGCTCCGAATAAAACCCAGTCTTTCCAAATTCATATATATCTTCTCTGTCAGAATCATCTCAAGTGACTTACTTACCACTAGATTTTAGTTTTACTGATCTGTTGTTCCAAGGTTTATCTTTGTAGCCCTTCTCGAATAAGGGCACAGAATTTGCTGCCCTCCTGTCCTCGGTGACCTCACCTGTGGCCAGCCAGAATGCAAAAATATCAGCCTGGTCCCTCCCAATTTCTTCTCTGTCCCCCTTCAGTGTTCTTATATTTTTAACTGGACAAGACCAGGAGATTTATAGAAACATTGAAAAATATGTCTATTTTTCTTTAAGGTAAAAACACCAGGCAGTGAGAATATGACTTAATGATGGTTAACATAACAAACTAAAGATTATATTAATCATAGGAAGTGACATCAGATGAATTCCAGACATTGTGGAAACCAAAGAATTCTCAGTAATTGATGATCGAGAATAGGAGGGCCATGAAACTGATGAGGAAATCAAAAAGAGAACATGCCTGCTAACAAACATGAACACGAAGACTGCACAAATCTACGATCTATATTTGAAAGGAAACAAAATATAAGCAAGGTTAAATGTGGAAATTTGGAATGGGAGAGGAGAGTTTATTGTGGAGAACAGCGAAATGGCCAAGAAATAAACCAGCTACTTTGCATCTGTCTTCATGGAGGAAGATCCAGAATACTAAGAATACTAAGTGGTAATATAGGGCTTGTGGAACTAAAAATAAAGTCAATTTATATAAGTAATATGTAGCCTTAAAGGTAGCTGGATTCAGCATTGCTAAGTCATAGAGTCATAGAGTTGTACAGCATGAAAACAGATCCTTCGGTCCAACCCGTCCATGCCTACCAGATATCCTAACCCAATCTAGTCCCACCTGCCAACACCAGGCCCGTATCCTCCAAACCCTTCCTGTTGATATACCCATCCAAATGCCTCTTAAATGTTGCAATTGTACCAGCCTCCACCACTTACTCTGGCAGCTCATTCCATATCTGTACAAGCCTCTGTGTGAAAATGTTGCCCCTCAGGTCTCTTTTATACCATTCCCCTCTGACCCTAAACCTATGCCTTCTAGTTCTGGACTCACCGACCGATAAGCCATTGCCTATTTACCCTATCCATGCCCCTCATAATTTCGTAAACCTCTATAAGGTCACCACTCAACTTCCGAGGCTGCACGGAAAACAGCCCGAGCTTGTTCAGCCTCTCCCTATAGCTCAAATCCTCCAACCCTGGCAACACCCTTGTAAATCTTTTCTGAACCCTTTCAAGTTTCACAACATATTTCCCATAGGTAGGAAACCAGAATGGCATACAGTAGTCCAAGAGTGGCCTCATCAATGTCCTGTACATCTGTAAAATGACCTCCCAACTCCTGTCCTCAATACTCTGATCAATAAGGGAAAGCATACCAAACGCCTTCTTCACTGTCTATCTACCTGCGACTCCATTTTCAAGGAGCTATGAACCTGCACTCCAAGGTCTCTTTGTTCAGCAACACTCCTTGGATCTTACCATTAAATGGTACAAGTCCTGCTAAGATTTGCTTTCCCAAAATGCAGCTTATCTGAATTAAACTCCATTTGCCACTTCTCAACCCATTGGCCCATTTGGTCAAGATCCTGTTGTAATCTGATGTAAACCTCTTCGCTGTCCACTGCACCTCCAATTTTGGTGTCATCTGCACATTTACTCATTGTACCTCTTATTCTCGCATCCAAATCATTTATGTAAATGACAAAAAGTAGAGGACCCAGCACCGATCCTTGTGCCACTCGACTGGTCACAAGCCTCCAGTCTGAAAAACAACCCTCCACCACCACCCACTGTCTTCTACCTTTGAACCAGTTCTGTTTCCAAATGGTATGTTCTCCCTGTATTCCGTGAGATCTAACCTTGCTAATCAATGTCCCATTTGGAGCCTTGTCGAACGAAAACGGAAGTCCATATAGATTACATCTACCGCACTGCCCTCATCAACCCTCTTTGGAACTTCCTCAAAAACTCAATCAAGCTTGTGAGACGTTATTTTATCACGCACAAAACCGTGTTGACTATCCCTAATCAGTCCTTGCTTTACCAAATATATGTACATCCTGTCCCTCAGGATTCCCTCTAACAATGTGCCCACCACCGACGTCAGGCTCACTGGTCTATAGTTCCCCGGCTTGTCCTTACCTCCCCTCTGAAACAGTGGCACCACGTTAGGTAATCTCCAGTCTTTCTGCACCTCAGCTGTAACTATCAGTGATACAGATATCTCAACAATAGGCGCACCAATCACTTTTCCAGCTTCCCACAGAGTTCTAGGGTACACCTGATCAGGTCCTGAGGATTTATCCACCTTTATGCGTTTCAAGACATCCAGCACTTGCTCCTCTATAATGTGGACATTCTGCAAGATTTCACCGTCTATTTCCCTACACTCTATATCGTACATATCCTTTTCCACGGTGTAGACTGATGCAAAATACTCATTAAGTGTCTCCCCCATTTTCTGCGGCTCCACACAAAGGCCACTTTGCTGATATTTGAGGGCTCTGCTCTCTCTCTAGTTACCCTTTTGTCCTTAATGTATTTGCATACACTCTTTGGATTCTCCTTAATTCTGTTTGCCAGAGTTATCTCACGTCCCCTTTTCCCAACAGATTTCCCTCTTAAGAATACTCCTACTTCCTTTGTACTCTTTCAATTATTCACTCGATATATCCTGTCTACACCTTACATATGCTTCCTTCTTTTTCGTAACCAACCCTCACTTTCTTTAGTCATCCAGCATTCCCCATACCTACCAGACTTTCCTTTCACCCCAACACGAATATACTTTCTCTGGATTCTCGTTCTCTCATATCTGAAGGTTCCAATGTTCCAGCCATCCTTTTACCTGCGAACATCTGCCCTCAATCGGCTTTCAAAGGTTTTTGCCTAATACCGTCAAAATTGTCCTTTCTCCAATTTAAAAGTTCAAATGTTAGATCTGATCTATCCTTTTCAATCATTATTTTAAATCTAATAGAATTATGTTAGCTGGCCCCAAAGTGCTCCCCGACTAATGCCTCAGTCAGCTGCCCTGCCTTATTTCCCAAGAGTAGGTTAAGTTTTGCAACTTCTCTAGTAGGTACATCCACATACTGAATCAAAATTTTCTTGTACACATTTAACAAATTCCTATCCATCTTAACCATCTAAAGGGAGCACAACTTTAAAGTGAAGGGTTTCAGCTTTCGTGAGGATTTGAGGATTGGTTTTCCAAAGGGTGTTGGGGTCTCAAATGCACGTCCTGAAAAGGCTGTTGTCACGGGTAACCTTACAACCGTTAGGAAGTGCATTGTCGTGCACTTGAAGTGCCATAGCATACATGGCTATGGGCTCATGTAGAGACATGAGATTAATGCAGACCATGCTGTTTTTTAGACAGTACAGGTTCTCTGTCCCTGTGATTGTGTGGATGTGAAAGATTAATCATTGAGAAGCTTAAGACAGGAATTGATGAGCTTCTGACGAGTGTATTAACAAGGATTGCAACAGTGAAGTTGTAAAAGGTTCTAAACGTATGTCAATGACAAAATTAAGGGGGAAAAGGTGCAGCTTCCTTACAGTCTGAAACCAGAGAATGGAGAATGGTTAACAGGGAAATGGTCGAACTATGGAACAAATGCTAAAGTTATGTCTTCAGAGGTGAAAACAAAATGAAAAAGAAATCTTCCCATTGATATTAGGAAATTTTAGCCTGTTGAGAAAAAAGGAATAAAACGAAAGTAGCAAATAAACAGTTTTAGAGAAAATATTGGGATTTAATTTAATGGGCATAGAAAAGGTCAACAGCGATATATGAAATGGGAGTCATATATATAAAAATTGAAGTGCAAAATTATGGAGAAGCAATCAATGAAATACGTTTGGATTTTCCGGAAGAGTATAGGTAAAGTCCCAAGCCTACAATACAAATTCTAATCTTATGGGACTGCGGCTCATATGTGGACATGGTTTTTGAATGGGACAGCTAACAAGAAGCAGTGAGAAGGAATACAACAATGTTTCTTTCGAGTGGCAGGCCTGGGTGAGATAGCAGGAATTGGGGCTTGGCTCCCAGCTATTCCCAATACTCACCACTCTTTAGGATGAGGGTATCAATTTCCAAGTCTACTGATCGTACTAAACCATGTCAGATTGTGAGTGGGTGAACAGAATGTAAAAACAAAGCTCCAAGGTGATTGAGACAAGTGGAGTGAGTGGGCAAATATATGGCAGATGGAGAGCAATCGGGATCGGTGTGACATTGCGCACTATGGTAGGAACAACAGGACGGCAGCTTACTATTTGAACAGGGATTGGTTGAAAAAATATTAGTGTATCAAGGAACTTATGCTGAGTTTTTGTTTCCTTCTCTGCAGTCCTCTGAGGTCCATGCAGGGCAGTAAGTTCTGAAACCAGAAGTCAATACTGGGAATGGCATTGGCACGCTGACCAGTGTGCACAAACCCAACAAGTGGGCAGCTGTAACATTGAAAAGGATCTGTATCACCCTGTACACTAGTCACTGAAAGCAATATTTCAGGAACAGAAAGCAGTTCAGAAGGTAAATGGTGTGTTGGCCTATATTTCAAAGAGATTTGCGTCCAGCTGTAAGCGTGTTTTACTGCACCTGTACAGGGCCTTGGTGAGACCCCATCTCGAACATTGTGCAGTATTGTGTGTCGTTTTGGTGTCCGTACCTGATAAAGGACAAATCTAACATTTAGGGAGTGTAGTGAAGGATGACCACACTGATCTCTGGGATGACAGGCTTGTCGTGGGAGCAGAGTTTGGACCGACTAGGTCTGTATTCCATGGAGTTTGGAGAAATGATTGGAGATCTCAGTAAAATATATGAAACTGTGACAGGGTGTGAAAGTTTGGAAGCAGAATGATAATTCCCATGGCTGGGACATCTAAAACAAAGAGCCACAGCATTGGTTACAGGTAGGCCACTCTGCATTTTGATGTCAATAAATGCCTGCACACAGAGCCTGGTGAAATTGGGGAATTCTCTTCCAGATCAGGCTGCGGAAGTCAAGGTACTGAATATAAATCAGGATTTCTACACACTAAAGGGATACGGAGAGAGCAGTAGAATGGTGTGATAATAGAGGATCAGATATCATTACAGGTTGTCCTTCAATAACGCGGTAACTGTGGTCTTGTGGATCACAGTGTTGTAGAAAATCGTGCAATATTAATAATGGGGCCAATGGGAAAAAGAGCGGATGGGGCGAACCCCACGAAGTATCACTAAAAATCAAAAATTAAAGTTAGTCTAACACGCACAGTAGTACAGTCTAATTAAATCTTTAAATCATATTCAGTAATGAAATAGTACAGAAAACGTAACACTTTCACACGACCGGCACTGACTACACCATGCTCTTTACCAGAAAGTGCGCGGGACTGACTGACCACGTGATGCCGACACGGGATTCCAGTTCTCCCCAAGATTCTTCCCCTGGTTTGAAATAAAGTTCCTTCTAAATTTAGACTACAGTTCAAATTTTCAGGCTCGGGTTCAAAGCTTGCAGAGCTGATTACATTCCTGTTTTAGCTGAACATACTGAGGGTGCATTTTGCAGACAGAGGATCGTGGGAGGCTGGGTTTTGCTGTTCAGCTGGTGCCAGAGATGGAATCACGTCACATTGAAAAGGAGCTTGCGTTATGAAAAAAAGCTGCACAATTCACGAATTGTGATGCAGTCAAATCGCGTTTAATAAACGTGAGTTTATCAGAGAACTGCCTGTATATTGAATGGAGGAACAAAATCAATTGACGAACGGTACTACAGCAGTTCTTATTTTATACGTCCCGGTGTTTAAACATATGAAAGGATATGAACACTGTGTGGGGAAACTGCATTCACGATATTTTCTGTATGAACTAGAATGGGAAAGGCTCAATGTGTCTCATGGCCTCCTCCTTTCCCGATGTTTCTGCGCAGGGTGTGGAAAAGCTCTGTAACTGTTGTCACAAGCTCTCAAATATTAGGAAGGCAGCATCTGACTGGCGACAGGACTGTGTTTCCGTTTCTCTCTTCTAAAACCAGTTGCCGGTTGTTCTATCTGGTTTTATCTTTTAAGACCTCGGAGCAGTTTGATATAATTGAGTGCCTTGTTTGGCCATTTCAGAGACCATTGAAGAGTTCATCACATGTCTGTGTGTCTGGAGTCACTTTTAGGCCAGACTAGGAAAGCAGGGGAGATTCACTTCCTGAAAGCACATTGGGGAAGGAAATTGATGTTTACAATCGACATTGCATTCAAAGTCACTATTTTGACACCAGATTTTACATCTCGATGTGTTGTTAACTGTTTTTAACTTCCACTAGCTGCCAGAGCATTAGCCCGGTCTGGATTAATAATCCAGTCATAGTTCGACAACAACATCATCTCCACATGTGGATCTATCGGAAACCACGCTGAGCAGGTTATTTCTCTGCTGCTTGACAGCTCTGTCAAATAGAACTCCCACCAATTTGACTATCGTGATGGCACTGAGGGCGTGGCAAATGGTCAGATTGTAATTATTCTCCTCTTTGGGGACTGGACAGATTTGAGTAATTTTCCACATTCCCAGGGAGATGTCAGAGTTGAAGCTGGAATGAAACAGCTTCCCCAGGGACACGGCTTGTTTTGCAGTACAAGACTTCAGTCCTATTGCAGGAATGGTGTCAGGGCCCATTGACTTTGTTGTATCTCCTGTGTTCAGCTGTTTCTTCATGTCACATGCAGGCAATCGAATTGGTTGACGACTGCTCATCTATGATTCTGTGGACAATCTGGCGAAGGTGAGGTGCATCATCGAATCAGCACTTCTGGCTGAGAATGATGCAGATGATGCATACTTGTCTTTTACACTGACGTACAGGACTATTCCGTTAATTGGGATGGGGATATTCGTGGAGTCCTCTCCTCCACTAGGTTGTTTACTAGTCCAGCGACACTTATGCCTGAATGTGGCAGGACTGCAGAGTTTAGATCTGACCTATTCGTTTTGCTGTTGCTTCTCTCTCTTGATCGAATGTTAGCTCTGCTGTTTAGAAAGTAACCATAGCTTTAATGGGCTGTCATCAGGGACAGGTACACATGCTTCTGACCCTGGCATGTTCACCCACACTCTTCACTGAACCATACATCAGCTTGATGGTAATGGTAGGCTGATGGATGATGCCAGGGAAAAAACGTTACAGATTGTGGTTGAATACAACACTGCTTCTGCTGCTGCTGTGGTCTACAGGATCAGATGATAACCCGGTTTGAGCTGCAAAATCTACAATTCAATTCTACTGACTGTCCCCCCAGTTCACACCTCGACCCAGTCACCCATCAGCCCTATACTCACTGACCTAACTTGGTTTCTGATGAGGTAACACTTCCATTTTCATATTCACATTCTGCTCAGGGTCTCTCCCTCGTGCCGCGCCTCCAATTTGTTATATTACTCAAATAATTTAACATATTCATCTGAATCTTTTCCATTCCAATAATACCATCAGCTGTGTTTGAAGTGAATGCGTTTCCCTCTGTTTCTCTCCCTGACCCTGATTAAGACCTTTGTCGTGTCAGTGAGGCCAGCTGTATGCAGTTTCAGAGACAATGAATGTGTGCACATGATGTGATCGTTCACTTCTCAGTGTGTGGCAATCCGTGTTGTACAGGGTGTTTGGGCAGCTTTGACACACGTCTTTGGAACTTGTTCAAAAACAGAAATTGTTGAAGAAACTTAGCAGGTCTGACAGCATCTCGTGGAGTGAAAACAGAGTTAATCTTTCAGGTCCAGTGATGCTTCTACAAAGCTCCCAGATTCTCCAGAAATATTTGCATTTTTTATTTTCCAATATCCATAGTTATTTGTTTAATTGAAAATGCGTGCTGCGCCTATTCATTTCTGGAGAAACTGAGCAGATTTGACAGCATCGGCAGAGACAGAGAAGCAGAGTTAGCATTTATAGTCCAATGTGACACTTCTTCAGAACTGAAAAGGATTGGAAAATGGGCTTTTTAATCCCTTAACACTGTTGGGGGATGAGTGACAGTAGAAAGAGTGTGTGGCAAAAGGAAAACGGGCTTTTAGCAGTGGTGAACGAGAAGATGATGCAAAATGGTTTAAATTAAGATGTGAATGGTGGAAAGGGCATCCCTGTATTAAGTGCAAGATAAAGAGGACACCAGGAAGGGAGACCAGGAAGGAGAATGTTGACAATGTGATATTATATTGAACTGGCCAGTGATACACATTCACTGCAGAGATCATCACCCCATTCAGACAAAGGAACTCAGGTTTTTGCCTTCTTATTGGCGCTCGTAACAGTTTCATGCTGTCTTAGTATTGTAACATGCAGAAAAATAAATAACAGTATGAAGTTTGGTGCTGAGTGTTGTTTATCTGTCATTTTTAATATTGTTTCGAATTTTTACTGCTTATTATTTAATCGCTGTTCTTGAAGTTAGAATCAGATGGAGTGTAGGGGATTGGTAATAAGAGGGAAATGTTTCTAACACAAGCAACCGGTTGTTAACAGACAGATAACACTAAGGGTAGCCAGGTCAGCAGTAATTCATATCTGGTTTCAAAAGAAGTGGTCACAGAGTGACTGGTGGCACTGTGTAAAATATTCCATAACTCACGGATTACAGGAGTGTTCCAGCGAAACTGGAGACCCTCCGATGTGGTGCTTGTCTCCAAGAAAGTAGTGAGACAGAAAGCAGGAACCATACAGCTAACCCATTATTGCAGGAAATCTGCCAGAGTCTGTTATTAAGGAAGGGAATTCAAGACATTTAGAAAAGCTTCACGCAGAGTAGGCATGGTTTTGTGAAAAGGAAACGATATTTTGTCTATGAAATCATGCAAAGATTTTCTGGAGATCCCTGAGAATGTAACAAGCAGACTTGGTAAAGGGGAAATATTAGATACGAGGCTTTCCAGAGAGTTTCCACAAGGTATCACAAAATAAAGGTTATTGCATAAGACAGGAACTCACAGAATGATGGATACAGTATTAGCATGGAATGATGATTGATTAACACTTAGAAATCGGAGAGTCAGGATTAATTGATCTTTATTATAAAATGTATCGACTGTAACACCACAAATATCAGTCCGATGGCATCAGTTATTTACAGTCTATACTGATAGCCTGACGGCAGGAGCTGGGTGGAATAGAACGTCCGAGTTTGTGGATGACGCTGAGAACTAAAAGGCAGGCCGTTATTAAATGAAAAGGATTCTCAAAAAAAGAACAGTGTGAAGGGATTGGCGTGTTCCTGTGTCTGAAAGATAAAGTCACCTTGCTGATGCAGCAAGTAACTCGGTTGGCACATTCAGCAGGTTGCTGGGATGAAAGGGCTGAATTATTGAGAACATCTAAAATGGTGAGATGATTACCATTGCAGTTGAAATGAATGAGGGTGATATTACTGAAATGTGTAAGATACAGAGGAGGCTTGACATGGTAGATGTTGAGAATATGGTTCCACACCAGGGCTGAGTCTCGAACTTGGGGACCTAGATACAGAATAAGTGATATCGATTTCAAACTGAGATGCAAAGAAAAGTCTTCTTTCAGAAGGTAGTGAATGGCTGGAATTCCCTAACCCATGAGTTATGGAGGTTGGGTCACTAAATGTATTTATAGACGGGGTGGATAGGTTTTTGACATATCAGCGAGTTGAGGGATACAAGGGGTTAGCAGAAAAGTGGGGTTGAGCCGTGGAGTAGATCAGCCATGTTCTTATGGAATGACAGGACAGACTTGAGGGGCAGAATTGCCTGCCCCTGCTCCTATTTCTTATGTCCTCATGTTATTTCTTTGAAAGGTGACTGTTTGTTTTCCTGGAAGTCGTGCTGTACAATGTTGTCTTCGTGGAGAGCAGAGGATTAGCCTGAGTTAACCCTTGATAGGATATGGGGGCTGTATTCACAGTGAATCTGGGTCTGTAATATGAATCCAATCTGGATCAGAAGTTACAGAGAGGAAAAGACTGGAAAGAGGGATTGGGGGTGGGGTCACTTCCTGTCCAGACTGTATTTTCCCAGTGCAATTCCGAAACTACACCTAACCATCGGAGTGTCCTCTATCTGCCTCTGTGTAACAGGTGCGAAGGCTGAATGGAACATCAGAACACAGGGCTGAGGGACACGAGGGGGCTGTTCGGCCTTTTGACACTATTCCACCAGTAAATAAGATCGTGGCTCATCTCATTGTGGTCCCAGCTACACGTTTTTCTCCATGTGCTATTATCCATGATTGACCTGGACGAAGTCAGGCAAAGTCAGCCTCACCTAAATATAAAGATTATGCCATCACAAACCTCTGGGAAGAGAATTCCCACTTGAATCAAATCCCACTTAGTGAATTTCTCCTCATTCCTGTTCTATCTGAGGTTGCAGGGTGTCAATGTTCCCGTTTCTCATCTCACTCCTCCACTGCTCAGACCAAATTTTAAACGTAGCCAGGTTGGTGAAAAGGTCGACAATAACGGTCTCACACTGAGTCAGATTCAGTGATAGGAATAAATCAGGCAGATTTCTTTAGTCAGCCACAGGTAAGTAATAGAACTAACGGAGGAGCATTGTGGACATGTGGTTCATACTGCTGCCTCACATCACCAAGGAGCTGACCTCAATTCCAACCTCACACAACTCTCTGTGTGCAGTTTGACCATTCTCCCCGTGTCTGTGTGGTGTCTTCCCCGTGCTCTAGTTTCCTCCCAAAAACCAAAGATGTGCAGCCTAGGGTGAATTGGGCAGGTTGGATTTCCCATAGTGTCCAGGGATGCGTGGGTCAGTCATTGGAAATATAAGATTACATGGATCTACAAGAAAGACTATCCCGGCAGACCCATTGTGTCAGCATGCTCCTGCCCCACTGAACTTATTTCCTCCTACCTTGATTCCATCCTTACTCCTCTGGCTCACCCCCTCCCCACCCACATCCAGGATTCCTCTGCCGACCTGCGACATATTGATAGCTTTCAATTCGCACGCTCTAACCACCTTCTATTCAACATGGATGTGCAATCTCTTTACACCACTATCCCACACCAAGATGGCTTGAAAGCTCTTCGCTTCTTTCTCAAAAAGAGCCCTGACAATTTCCATCCACCACCACTCTCCTCCACCTGGCTGAACTTGTTGTCTCTCTGAACAGCTTCTCCTTCAACTCATCCCTTTTTCTCCAAATCAAAGGTGTAGCAATGGGTACCCGCATGGGTCCTAGCCATGTCTGCCTTTTCATGGGGTATGTGGAACATTTCTTGTTCCAGGCCTACCCAGGTCCCCTCGCACAACTGATTTATCAGTATATCCATGACTATTTCGGTGCGGCTTCGTGCTCTCGTCCTGACCTGGAAAAAAAATCATAAACTTCACTTCCAGTTTCCATCCCTCCATCACCTTCACCTGGTCCATCTCCGACACCTTGCCTTACTTTCAGTGAGCTTTCTGTGCACATTTCCGGCAATAGTCTATCCACTAAGATCCATTACAAGCCCACTGATTCCCACAGCTAGATGGACTAGAGCTCTTCTCACCTTAAATCCTGTAAGGGCTCTCTCTCTTCCTTCACCTCCGCTGCATTTGTTCCGATGAGGACACTCTCCAAAGTGGTGCTCTTAATATGTGCTCCCTCTTCTCCAACCGTGGCTCCCCACGTATAGTTGTTGGCAGGGCTATCAACAGAGTGCAGTCCATCTCCCACGTCAGGACCCTCACCCCCTCCCTCCTCTCCCAGAACAAGCATAGTGTCCCTATTGTTCTCACGTTTCACCCCACCAGACTTCACGAGCAAAGAATAATCCTCCGGCATTTTCGCCAAATCGAGCACAATGCCACCACTAAACACATCTGCACTTCCCTCCCCCGTCTACACTCCACAGAGACTTTTCCCTCTGGGACAACCTAGCCCACTCCTCCATCACACCTAACACCTCTCCCATCACACACGGCACCTTACCACGCAATCGCAGAAGGTGCAACACCTACCTTTTGCCTCTTCCATGCCCACCATCCAAAGCCCAAAACACTCATTTCAGAGTAAGCAGCGTTTCACTTGTACCTCTTTCAATTTGGTCTATTGCATTCGTTGCTCCAATGTGGTCTCCTCTATATCAGAGAGACAAAAGGCGACTGGGTGATCGCTTTGCTGAGCACCTTTGGTCTGTATGTTATCAGGTCCCCGACCTTCCTGCGGGTTGCCACTTCAACACACAATCCTGCTCACATGCCCACATGTCTGTACTTGGCCTGCTGAAATGTTCCAGTGAAGCTCAACGCAAACTGGAGGAAAAACATCTCATCTTCCGACTAGGCACGTTACAGCCTGCTGGTCTCAACATTGGATTCAACAACTTCAGATGATTATTCAATCTTGACCCCTGTGTCTTCATTCTGCTTCATAATTTTATTTCATCTTTTTAATTTTTTTCACTGTTCTGTATCTCTTATTTCTTGATTGTCTCTCTTTCTATCGCTCCCCACTCTCTCATCACCTTTGTCCTCTCCTCTTCTCCCTTTCCTACCCTTCTGCCTTGTTTTCCATTTTGCCTATGCTTCACGTATCCCCCCATCCACCAAATATTTTGTCACATTGCATTGGCTTCAGCCTTGGTCATCCACAGCTCCTAATCTCCCTATAATCTTACGATGCACTGTCATTATCACATCTTTATTGGTACATTTGCTTCTGTAGCCATGACTCATCTTCTCTTAGTCTTGTATAAATACCTCCCTATTTCTCCCTTGTTTTTAGCTTTCACAAAGTGTCAGTTAGACACGAAACGTCAGCTTTTTTCTCTCCTTAAAGATGCTGCCAGACCTGTTGAGATTTTCCAGCATTTTCTCTTTTGGTTTCTCTCCCTTCCTGACTGTCTCCTGAAACAGTATCCAGGTAACTCTCTCCCTCCGTGATGTCTCATAATGTTTGAAGCTCAGACTCCAACCGTTCAACTCTGACCTGGAGTTATTCCAGTGACCAACATTTCCTCCAGACATGGGGATCTTAAACGGCGTCTACCAGCTCCCACATGATACAGACACAGCACATTACCTGACACGCCATCCTAACTTTATTTAGCTAGTTAATTTTTTTTTAAAATGACTGTTTTTCTATCTATGCTTATGCAATTTGTAAACAATAGAGTAATCGAGATGTACAACATGGAAACAGACCCTTCAGTCCAACTCATCCAAGCTGACCAGATTTCCAAACAGAATCTAGTCCTACCTGCCAGCACCCGGCCATTATCCCTCCACACCCTTCCAGATACCTTTTAAATGTTGCAGATATACCAGCCTCGACCACTTCCCCTGGCTGCTCATTCCATACACGTACCACCCTCTGCATGAATACATTGCTCCTTAGGTTTCTTTTATATCTTTCCCCACTCACTCGAAACCTACGCCTCGAGTTCTGGACTCCCAACCTCAGGGAAATGATTTTGTCTATTTATCCAATGCATTCTCCTCATAATGTTATAAACCTTTATAAGGTCACCCCTCAGTCTCCGACACTCCAGGGAAAACAGCCTAAGCCTATTCAACCTCTCCCTGTTGCTCAAATCCTCCAACCCTGGCAACATCCTTGTAAATCTTTTCTGAATCATTCCAAGTTTCACAACATCTTTCCCATTGGAAAGAGTCCAGAATTGCACGCAATATTCCAACGTTGGACAACCAATGTCCTGTACAACTGCAACATGACCTCCCAACTCCTATACTCAATGCTCTGACCAATAAAGGAAAGCAAAGCAAACACCTTCTTCACTGTCCTATACCTGTGACTCCATTTTCAAGAGATATGAACCTGCACTCCAAGCTCCCTTTGTTCAGCAATACTCCCTAGGACCTTACCATTAAGTGGATATGTCCTGCTAAGATTTGATTTCCAATAATGCAGCATCTCACATTTACCTAAATTAAACTCATCTTCCACTTCTCAGCCCATTGCTTCATTTGATCAAGATCCTGTTGTAATCTGAGGTAACCTTCATCCCTGTCCACTACTTTTTTGTGTCATCAGCAAAGTAACTAACTATACCTCTAATGCTTACATCCAAATGGCTTTGCAAAATTCAATTGAATGCAAATTGATTTTTAGCAGTGCCCCTATTAGCAAATCAAATCACAGACCTCCCTGGTCAAACCTGCTCATTATCTTCTGAAAGACCTCTGGCAGAAATGTCACGCAGGACTGCTCCTTGATGAAACCATGCTGACTCAGCCCATTTTTACCATGCACCTCCAACTAATCTGCAATCACTTTCTTAATAATGAACTCGAAACCATACTAATGTCCGATGTCAGACTAACTAGCCTATGATTTCTTGTTTTTGCTTTCCTTCTTTTCTTGCACACAGATTGTGCATTTTCCAGTTCTTTGGGACTGTTCCTGACAACAGTTACTGCAGACAATTCACCAGCAGTGTCTCCACAATCTCCTACGCTATTTCCTTCAGAACGTTTGGTTGTTATCCTGCCAGCCTGTGTAATTTATCAATCTTCAAACATTGCAGCTTCCCCAGTACGTTCTCCTCAGCGTTGATCTCTACACTCAACTTTCGCCCTTGACTCTCTTGAAGGTTTGGAATGCTCCTCCTGTGTATTATTGTGAGAATTGATGCAAAGAACCTGTTCAGTTCATCCTCCATTTCTTTGTTTTCCATTTCTCTGTAGCCATCCTCATTTTCTAGTTCTCGACTGTTCACATTTGCCTCTGGTCCTTTTATATATCTTAAGAAAACTCCCGTAGTCTTCTTTTCTAGAGCGAGCTGGCTTATATGTTTCAGATCACGACTTTATTGTTTTTTAATTGCCTTCTGCTGCTATGTAAAGGCTTCCCAATCTTACACAGACGGAGTGAGTGTATTCCTGTGAATTGACTGATGACGATAAGCATGTAAATATCATAAACGTATTGCCCATCATTGGGTGGCACAGCACTGCTTCCTCGGAGCGCCAGGGACCTGGGTTCAATTCCGATCTGTGGAGTTTGTGCAATCTCCCCGTGTCTGCATTGGAAGCATTAACTTTTTTTGTCTCTCCACCTTGTGTCTCTGTGTTAGTTTTGGGATTTTGCCTTCGACAGTATTTTGTGCTTTTGTTCAATTGAGAAATGCTCCCAGTGCGATTGGTTTGTTGTAAAAGCGGCCAATGTTCTCTGGCTCCACTGGGTGTTTAGGAATCTTTCTAAGCCACTTGTGTGAGTGAAATGTCCCTCGATACGAACACCATCTCTCTCAGTCCCTCAGTCCATTCGTGAATGAATGTAGCTTTTCCTTGTGCCACCTCTGGAACTGCCCAGCACCTCAAGCTTGGCACTGGCTGCTCCCTATGCAAACTGTGCACACAGACATTGGGCACTTTTAGACCCACGAGGGAGGCTGCGTAAAGATTCTGCTCTTGAAGGGAACAGCAACGCTAAATTCCCATTGAACAGCAAAACAAAGTAAAGAAGCTCAATGGCATCCATCTGCTCTGATACTTTCTGGTCTTTTGGATTAACTTCTGTTTATCCCTGTCCATCTGCTTTAGACGACCTGTGTGCATATGTGTCAAACAGGTTTGGTGGCGATGATAGATATCAGATCCTGTGGTCAGTGGACTCATTTGGTGGACTCCACTTTCCTGGTTAATGAGTTCACACTTAAGTTATTATTATCAAGTCTATCGATTTGTAAAATAAGAAGACTTGACAGAGATATGCTGAAGGATATTTGAATTTTTAAAAGACTAGGCTCTGCCACGTGCAAGTGAGGTTAGAAATAGGAAGATAGTACATTAAATACATGACCAAAGGGCTGGTAGAAGAGGCAGCCCTTCCGAAATGTGGTTCATTGTGAGTTCCTGCTCGGTAGGATATACACAAGAAGGACAAGATGGACCTGAACTGGCAGCAATCTCCGATATGTAGATCATGGGAGACCTGCACAAGAAGTACGGGATGGACTTGAACTGGCAGAAAAATCTTGGCAGGCAGGTTTGCTATTGACACTCATGAGTGTTTAAACTGGTGTAGTCGCGTGGGCGGGGGGAGGTGGGATTTGGAGTGGGAACCAGAGCAGTTGATCCACAATAGAGTAACTGAGGAGGAATTGGAGACTTACACCAGTGCATCTAAGACCAACAACAAACAGGCAGAGGGGACTGAACACATTGGACTGGCAAACTGAAGTTTGATTCGTTTAATGTGAGGAATCTGGCAGGTAAACACTTGGAGCTTGGGTGAGTACATATAACTACAATGTAAATAATCCCGACATTTCATTGTGAGAGGGACAAGAGAGCAGTCAATTCAGTGGGTCTGGAGAGAGTTGCCGAATATGCAGTGAGTGGCTTGAGACAGTTGTTTAAAGTAAAATAACTATCCAACACTTTATAGAAATCGGAAAGTGTGTGATGCAATGCACAGATTAAAGTGATAACGAAGGAAACTGGAATTGTCTGTTTACAATATTTACTGCTTTACTGATCGTCTTTTGTAATCTCCTGTCACCGGAAAATAGAAGCAGAGAATTTACATCAGGGAAAGTCAAATTAGATACCAGTTCGGTATCTGATGCGTTGAGCATCCTTCAATGCACGCATTATTATGTGTAAGCAGATGAATTTAGAGCCTGAATCTGTACATGGGACTAGGATGTTGCAAATATTATAGGGACTTGGTTGAGTGAGGGACAGGACTGGTTGCTCAACTTTCCAGGGTTTTATTGTTTTCGATGAGATATTGGGGAAGGTAAAATAGGGGGAGGAATTGCATTACTAATCAGGGAGAATATTACATCTGCACTTAGACAGGGAGAACTGGGGGCTCATCCATTGAAGCAACATCAGTAGAGCGCAAAAATAGGATGGATACAAGCACTGTGTTAGGATTATACTTTCGCCCCTCCAACAGCGCCCGAGAGATTGAGGAAAAATATGGAAACGTGCATTAAAAACAGAGTTACCATAGTGAGTGACTTTAACATCCCGAATATTGACTGGGAGTCCCTGAGAGCAAGAGGCTTAGACCGGGCAGTATTTGTTAAGTGCATCCAAGAGAGTTACTTGCAGAGATATGTGTACAGTCTAACAACAGGAGGGGCCATACTGGATATTGAATTATAAATTGAGCCTGTCCTGGTGACTGACCTTTCAGTGGGACAGCATGTTCGAAACAGTGATCACAACTCCTTCAGTAATAAGATAGATCCTAACGTGGAATAATTCAGGATCTTTTGGAAGTTACTCAATTGATGGAATGCAAATTACATTAGCATCCGGCTGCAGTGAGGGAGTGTTAACTGGGAGGAGCTGCATGGGGGAACTGTTTATTAAATTATGATTGCAAGACAATCTGGTGAATGTCCTCCCAACTGCTCGAGTTTAAATTTATTTTATTTGGACAGCTATTTCGAGGACACTGCATATCAGAAAACAGGAAGAGGTAATGGATGATTGTGCACTGTGTCCTTCGCAGGAACAGCTTGTCTCTCCAGGCTCCTAAAGTCTTGATTCTGGGTCAGAGAAGTTCACAATAAATACATCACAGATGGAGGCCATTCAGCCATCCATAAGTCCTCCAACTGCAATATCTCAAAGGAGAGAGTGTCTGGAGATAGAGTGAGAGAGAGAGAGAACGAAACAGAAAGAAAGAACGTGAAGGGAGATACACAGAGTGTATAGAAAGCGGAGCGACAGACTGAGTGAGAGGTGAGGGTGTTAGACGAGAGTGAAGTTGGATAGATCAGGAGTCAGCATGTGGAAAAGAGATAGAAGATGGAAATTTTAGTTAGAACTTTCCCTGGAATGCAAGTCCTTTGTCTGGTGCCATGCCCTGTGATACTGGTTGTCATCTCAGATAATTTATTAGATTAGATTACTTACAGTGTGGAAACAGGCCCTTCGGCCAACAAGTCCACACCGTTATCTCCAATAACATCACAGAGCTGATTAGCTTGCAGTTACACAGAATTAAATAGACCAATAGATTCGTTCCAGGGAGAAGGTGGATTAATTGAAATGGACTGTACCAACAGCAGCAGGAACTGATTAACCCACGAGACATTGCGTGAGAGACTGGGCCAGAGAACCTCAGTGAGGGAGATCACTGACAGAGGGGAAATAAGGATCTCAGCTGTGGATCAAATAATGATTGACAAAGTTTGCACACCACTCCTATGGTTTTATAATTCACATATCAATTTATATAGCTCCATGTCTGAATGTATTTTAACAATCTTATCACTTTCTACTTTCCATATTTAGGAATTTGCAAAAAGTGATTTTTTTCCCTGTATTTTGTATTTAATAAAACATTTTATTACTGGGGAAGAAGGGACTTGTTCTGATGGGACGGTCTTCATCTGAACAATGCTAGGACCAGAGTCCTTACAAATCACATAACTAGGGCTGTGGACAGATCTTTCAAAAAAACTTTTAGGTTTGGGGAGGGGTTTCATTTATAGGGAAAATTAGAAAACACGAATAAAAAGAGGAGGTAAGAGTGCAGAACTCAGGAGAGTTCATTAAAATCTTCAGCACAGACACAAATAGGACAGAGTGGATTGAAAGTGTAAGCAATAAAACTTCAAGTACACTGGACAAATAAATGACACTGAGAAGTGAGACAGTTAATACAGGACTGAAAGCGTTACATCGGAATGCATGCCGTATAAGGAATAAGGTAAATGGGTTTGTGCTACAGCTAAAAAATGGCAGTTATGACCTGGTTAGCATCACAGAGACATGACTACGAGGGGAGCAGGATTGACAGCTAAATATTCAATGATGTACATACTATTGCAAAGATAGGCGGGGGGTGGTGGCGTTGGGGGGAAGCGATTGCCTTATTAGTAAGAATGAAAACAAATCAGTCGTAAGAATTCTGGTCTCCTTGTTATTGGAAAGATGTTTTGATATGTGAAAGGACTCAAAAAAGATTTATAATGAGGTTACCAGGATTAGACTATTTGAGCTACAGGGAGAAGCTGGATAGGCTGGGGCTGCTTTCCCTGGAGCGGTGGAGGCTGAGGGATGACCGAATACCGGTTCAGAAAATCATGAGGGGCCTGCATGGGATAATTAGGAAAAGTCTTTTCCACGGAGTGGTGGAGAACTTGAGAACATAGGTTTAAAAGGGACCTAAGGGGCAAGTATTTTTCATGCAGTGTTTGGTGCGTGTATGGAAACAGCTGTGAGAGGAACTGATGGACGCTGGTCCCATTCCAAATTTTAAAAGACATCTGGGTGGGTATATAAATAGGAGGGGTAGGAAGGTTATAGTCCAAGTGCTGACAAATGGAAATAGATTAACTTGGGATATCTGGTCGGCATGGACCAGTTGGGCCAAAGAGTCTGTTTCCGTGCTGTACATCTCAATGACTCTACGACTTTCTGACTGCATGCCATGATGTAGGGTCAGATGGAACAAAATCTGTGTGGGCAGAATAGAGAATCCGCAAAGTTTAAAAAAGAAACATAGTTGGCGTTATGTACAGGCTTCCAATGAGTACTCAGGAGCTGGGCCACAATATACCTCAGGAAATAGAAAATATGGGTCATAAAGGCGAAGTACAGTGATAGTGGGAGATTTCAATATGCGGGTGGACTGCGAAAATCAGGTTGGTAGTGGTTCACAACAAAAGTAATTTATGCAATATCTACGATAGTGCTTTTTGGAACAGCTTGTTGTAGAGCCCACTTGGGAACAGGCAATGCTGGATTTAGTGTTGTACAATGAGGCAGACTATTTCAGGGATCTTAAGGTGAATGAATGTTTGGAAGCAGTGATCATAATATGACTGAATTTATTCTGCAATTTGAGAGGGAGAAGATAGAATCAGACGTAACGGTATTACAGCTGAATAAAGGCAACTAAAGAGGCACGAGGGAGGATCTGGGGAGAATTGACTGGGAGAGGGACTTATGAATAAACATCAGAATTTTGGCCCTTGTGAAATCTGGATTAATGTGTTTCAAGTCCTTTCTAATCACATGTCCATTCCAAGATAATTGCATTGAGATATTTAATTTGTACTCTCCATAGAACCTGATGACATGAAGATAGTGCATGGTGCTCGATCATTGACTCTTAATCTAGAGGCACCGAATAATAACCTGTTGATGACTCATGAAGCAAGTTGATGGAATTTAAATGAAACTATTATTATTTGTAATAATCAGAAGCCTACCTGCTTGCCTCACGTTCTTCAGAGAAGGCAATGGGTCATCCTGCCCTGGTCAGGTCTGTGCGTGAATGCAAATCCACAGCAATGTCTTTTACTCTTTACCGTCCTCTGGAACGTCTAAACCAGCCACGAAGTTCAAGATCAGCATTTGGACAAACGTATGAACGGGAAATATTTTGAGGCAAATGGGCCAAATGCAAGCAGATTAGACTAGTTTACATTGGAAGACTTGGTCAGTGATGGATAAGTTCGGCCAAAGGTTTTGTTTGTGCGCAATATGACTGTATTGTTGTGGTTCTGTTCGCCGTGATGGGAAATTGTGTTGCAGACGTTTCGTCCCCCGTCTAGGTGAAATCCTCAGTGCTTGGGAGCCTCCTGTGAAGCGCTTCTGTGATGTTTCCTTGGACCTTTATACTGGTTTGTCTCTGCCGCTTCCAGTTGTCAGTTCCAGCTGTCCGCTGCAGTGGCCGGTATATTGCGTCCAAGTCGATGTGAAAGTTGATAGAATCTGTGGATGAGTGCCATGCCTCTTGGAATTCCCTGACTGTTCTCTGATTGGCTTGTCCTATAATGTTTACTTGTCCCAGTCGAACTCATGCCGCTTGTCACCTGCGTGTGTGGCTACTAAGGATAGCTGGTCGTGTCGTTTCCTGGCTAGTTGGTGTTCATGGATACGGATTGTTAGCAGTCTTCCTGTGTTTGTCCTATGTAGTGTTTTGTGCAGTCCTTGCATGGGAATTTGCACACTATGTTGGTTTTGCTCATGCTGGGTATCGGGTCATTTGTCCTGGTGAGTTGGTGTCTAAGCGTGGCTGTTGGTTTGTGTGTTGTTATGAGTCCTAGTCTGGTTGTCAGTTCAGAAATGTTCTTGATGATTGTAACGTGGCTAGTCCTTTGGGTTGTGGCATGTCCTCATTCCATTGTCTTTCCCTTAGGCCTCTGTTGATGAAATTGCGGGGGAACAATTTTTGACGAATACATTGTAGAGGTGTTCTTCTTCCTCTTTTTGCAGTTCTGGTGTACTAAAGAGTGTTGTGGCCATTTTGAACAATATCCTGATGAAACTTCTTTTGTGTGTGTTGGGGTGGTTGCTTCCGAAGTTCAGGACTTGGTCTGTGTGGGTGATTTTCCTGTGTATTTTTGTGATGAATTCTCCGTTCGGTGTTCTGTGTATCATAACGTCTAGGAATAGGAGTTGGTTGTCCTTTTCTTTCTCTCGAGCGAATCTGATTCCTGTAATTGTGGCGTTGATGATCAGGTGTGTGTTTTCTATGTCTGTGTTTTTAATGATTACAAAGGTGTCATCTACATATCTCAACCAGAATTTGTGTTGAATTTGTGTTAAGACGGTTTGTTCTAATCTTTGCATTAGAGCAAAAGGGCCACAACACACTGCAGTACACTAGAACTGCAAAAAGAGGAAGAAGAACACCTCGACAAGGTATTCACCAAAAACAGATATCCCCACAATTTCATTAACAGATGCCTAAGGGAAAGACAACGGAATGAGGACATGCCACAACCCACAACAAACCATTCTACCATACATCAAAAAATTTTCTGAACTGACAGCCAGACTACTGCAACCACTTGGACTCATAACAGCACACAAATCAACAGCCACTCTCAGATAACTCACCAGGACAAAGGACCCGATACCCAGCATGAGCAAGACCAATGTTGTGTACAAAACTCATGCAAGGACTGCACAAAACATTACATAGGACAAACAGGAAGACACCTAACGATCCACATCCATGAACACCAACTAGCCACGAAATGACACGACCAGCTATCCTTCGTAGCCACACACTCAGATGACAAGCAACATGAGTTCGACTGGGACAACACTACTATTATACGACAAGCCAAACAGCCAGGGAATTCCTAGAGGCATGGCACTCATTCACAGATTCAATTAATAATCACATCGACCTGGACCCAATACACCAGCCACTGCAGTGGACAGCTGGAACTGACAACCAGAAGCAGCAGATACAAATCACTATAAATGCCTGAGGAAACATCACCAAAGCGCTTCACAGGAGGCTCCCAAGCACTGAGGGTGTCACCTAGACAGAGGATGAAACGTCTGCAACACAAATTCCCAGCTCAGCGAACAGAACTATAACAATGAGCACTCGAGCTACAAATCATCTCACAAAATATGACTGTATGAATCTAGAAAGCGAAGAAGAAGGAAGAAAAGATATGATGTAAGCAAATTGACAAGAAATATAAAACAAGCATCACGAGCTTTTGCTTGCATATAAAAAGAAAGTTGAAGTGAAGTGTGTGACCTTAGAGAGAAATGATGTCAGGAAAGCATTTGAGGACATTTGGAGAGTGTGAGTGCAGAATTGGCTGGAGGGAACAGTCTGATATTTTATGCTAGTATCTGACGTCGTTCCTTACAAGGAAGGTACTGTCAGTATTTCAATGACACAGTCAAAATGGTACTTGCAGGGAAGTTAATGACCTGTCTCAATCAAAAGAAACCAGATTTTTAACAAACATATTAGACTATGGGTCGACAGGTCAGCAGTAATTCATGGTTTTAAAAGATATGTTTACAGAGAGACTGGCGGCACTGTGTGAAATATTCCATAACTCTCTGGATTACAGGAGTGTTCCAGCGAAAGTGGAGACACTCCAATGTGGCTACTGTCTTCAAGAAAGGAGCGAGACTGAAAACAGGAACGATTTAGCCTAACAGTTATTGCTGGGTATGTGCGAGAGTCTGTTATTAAGGAAGGAATTACAGGGCATTTAGTGAAGCTTCACACAAGGGGATCTATATCTTGCCTGTAAAATCGTGCAAATTTTTCTGGCGGTCCCTGAGAATGTAATGGGCGGATTGATAAAAGGAGACTGGTAGACACGAGGTTTTCCAGAGATTTTACACAAGGCATCACAATAAAAAAAGTTTTTACACAAGGCAGATGGCATTTACACGTAATTGCGATTGGTTAACACATAGAGATCGGAGAGTCAGGATTCATCGATCTTTATGATAAAGATGTGTCGACTGGAGTACAAGCATCAGTCTGACGGCTTCAGTTATTTACAATCTATACTGATAGCCTGACGGTGGAAGCTGAGTGCAATATACATCTGCATTTGTGGATGACACAGAGAATTGGAAACGCAGGTTTTTACTTAATGAAAAGGGCTCCCAAACTAAAGAGCAGTACAAATGGAGTGGTGTGTTCCTGTGTATGAAACATTACGTCAGCATGAAGGGCTCATGCCCGAAACGTCCATTCTCCTGCTTCTTTGATGCTGCCTGACCTGCTGCGCTTTTCCAGCAACACATTTTCAGCAGCAAGTAACTAGGTTTGTACATTAGACGGGTGCCTGGGATGAAAGGGTAGAAGAGAGGACTCCGGCGCTCGTGGTAAGTTTTTAGAGGCTCAAATCAGTGACACACTGCTCCCAGTCGGCCCCTGGTGAAAGCTCCCGCCCTTTGAATCGCTGCTACTGCTGAAAAGCAAAAATATCAGAAGCAAAACATATCTGAACTGCTTCCAATGTCATTATATCGTTACTCAGATAAGGAGAGAGAAAATAATCTCAGGTAATTTTGTTTGCTTTCTCAGAGCAGTGAGCATTTGTAAATCTCTTCCCGGAGAGTATTGGAGGCAGAGATATAGAATTTTTTTTTTTCAGGCACAGACGGAAGGTTCATAAATAACAAAAAGGGAAGGATTATTAGGCAGGAATATGGAGTGTGGGTGAAATACTTACGGGGTACCAAATGACACTGATTGAAAACACCCATAAATATAATGCAAAATAAAATTATAACACAGATAAAAAGTTAAAATGCAACAGTGACAGAATACAGTTCCAAAGGACCATGGGTCTGCTCTGTCATTAGAGAGAGAGACAACTCGTGGTGGTTTACTCTGAGGGTCACCACATCTCGAGTGATGGCATAAGATTGAGAGAGTGTCCCCATCATGGTAACCTCGGTCAGTGTGGGGAATTGAACCTACGCTGTTAGCCTTCCACTGCATTACAAACCAGTTGTGCAGCCAACTGAGTGGGAGACCGTGCAACTGCTACAGCCAGAAGCAGTCACAGGCAAAGGGCAATAGAAACTTTCATAACAAGAAAAAAGGTACAATTCAGATAATGGCCAGGGTAACAGTTGAGGATAAAAACGTTCTCTCCCAGAAATTGAATTCTATACTGAGACAATTGTTAAGAAGCTGCATTTGGCTGAATACAATAAAGTGAGAGAAGTGAATTAGCCAGGATGATTAATTGTAATTTGGTATCATTAACCATAAATAAGTGTGCATTTCTGATTGATCTATGGAAAATGTGTTTATCATTACGTAGAAGTATAAAGTGGATGGAATATATTGTTTGGAGAGTGGGTTCCCATTGCAAATGCCCTTGAACAGGCGCTTGAAGATAATCGGGGTAAAAGTGCCTAAGTGTTGACTAGTCAGTGACAGGAGCCCAGGGGTTTGAATGACTGAAAATTCCTCTAACATGGAGATGAGAAAACCATCAGATCAGCTACGATCTTATTGAATGCTAGAACACATTTTAAGGGCTGAATGGCCTCACGATTGAATTCGAAACGTATTTGATTTAAAAAATGTACATCTCTACTCTTGGGGCACTGACATTCTCCTGAAAAGTTGAATTATTTGGAACATTATCCCGAACAACCCATAAACAGCATTCTCCAGAATATTCTATCACCATGTGGGAGTATTGAAAAGGCGAGATAGCGAGGGAAAGGGAGATAGGGAAGCTGCTGCATGAGATAGTGAGAACTTTGGAGCATGAGTTTTGTTCGGGGGTAGGTGCTAAAACAGATATACAGTGAGTGTGTGTGAGCAGAGAGAATGCAATGACAGAGCAGGGAAAGTTATTGATGCTTGTCCTGTATTGCTGGGCATTTCTTCAGACCGTAGATACTGCACTGAGCTCGGTGGTGAGCTCAGACCGTGCTCGTTGATTCTAGTTTTATGGCCCCTCTGGTAAAGATCAATCCTCTTCTGTACGACCTCATCCACGTGCCACTGTCCACAAACCGTGGTGTAATTGCCCCTTATCTGCCATGCTCGGGGTAAACTGCGCAGGGCAGCTCTAAACAGAGAAAGCTCAACCGTGTTCCCATTGGCCTTTTAAAGATGGCACCAGTGCCAGTGTTTCCGGAATAGCCAGCGGCATCTGGACGATGTTGAGTACCTTCAACAATGATGGCTGGGCGAATAGGACTGTCATTGAATGAGAGGGATACCATGGAGTGAGTAGGGTAGTTAATGGGGTCAGTTCGATAAGATAGCATCAGGAAACTAATTCGGCCTTGTGCAAACAATTCCTCTGTCACACTCAGTGAAAATGGCACTGAGACAAATTATTGTTAGCTTCAGCCCAATGAGTCGAAGACTCTGCTGAGCCCACTCCCAGCTGCAAAGCTGCAGAACAAATGTACATTCAGAACTCCATTACCTGAATTCGCAGTGATAACCTGTTCACCCATCATTCCAGGGAATACTGGCTAACGTGGCAAGATGTTGTTGAATTATCTTCACTTCAACATTCTGAAACCTGTGATCTCCCTCCCAACCTCCCTTTCTCGTTTTCCCAAAGTCCTTTTGGTTTTTTGGTATTTAAACTGATTTGCCTACCATCTCTCTCTGGCAGGGATTTTCACACCCAGATCACTGGTGTGTCATGGCACAATGGAGATGTGGAGCTGTAAATGGATGGGAGCTGCACATCCTGTCACTTCCAGTGTGAGCTGCAAGTTTCCCCACACTTGGCAGGGATCTAATACGGTGTTACTGAACAATGCTGGACTAAGTATTTTGTCAATATTTCTGAATAAATGCACTGATGTGGTCTGTACTGTTCCCCATGTTGGACCGATAGCTAATGAATTAGTCAGATCTGCACTGTATTCAATCCTGGACAGATTGCTGAGTTGGACTGAGACTGGTCTGCACAGTGCTCCGTGCTGAGCTGATAATTCATCTGGTCTTATAGTATCTGGGCTGGATCCGTGAGGTAGATTATGTATCCGATATAATTTCTGATAGATCTATCACTCGTCCAACTCGACGCATTCCGCTGCCAACTCCTTGTTTCTGCAACGTATTGTCCATTAGTAATTATCCAATTAAACCATGAAAATCTATCCTTCTTGTCATGGCTCCAATAGACGCCTCTCACAATACATGAAGAAGGTAGTCGGCACGAACATTTCCTTATTTTCAAGGTAATTGTGTGGTGCTGTGTTTCAGATGCAATTCGTTTGGTCAAAGTATTCCACATTAAGCAAGCCACAATTTATTTAAACACTGTACAAAAAATACAACAAAACAAGAGGAACTTGGAAAAACCTAATTTATTGGAAAACTCAACAGATTAATTGGATATTTAATTACTAAATAGTAACTGCTACAATATTGTAACATCCTGGAAACACACACTTGTCAAAAAACAAATTCAGGGAACATTTTGTCTCACATGCAGTTCTCCAATTCAGGAGGAACGAACATCAAGAGACAAGACTGCGAGAAATCTCAGGGAGAGAGCGTAGCAGCCGGGAGAGATTTGTTTTCAACCCTGCTGAGATCCAAGCAAAAAATGAGGAAATGTAAAACTAAGAATCCTGGCTCTGTGAGAGTTTGACCATCACTACACAGGACCAGGCCGCGGCTGCAAGGACCAAAAAGAATGGACTATTTCTAAACTATCTATGCCACAGTAGTAGCGTCTCAAAAATGCCTAACCCCACATAAGACCCTCAATGTTGGTAAGATAAATGTCAACGTTAAAAATTAATAATTAAATCCAAAGGATGCAGCAGGCCTGTTGATCAGACATAGATGACCTCAGCGGCCCAGCAATTCCTACCCATCCAAAACACAGTAGAAACATCGAGCTTATGAAGAAAAAGCATCATCTCTCTCCCTCACATCTTACTTTACGAATGGAATGTGCCATTCACCCAATCGTCAGCGACGTCAACATCCCACCCACACCAAGTTATGTCAGGGTTGTTGCAAAAGAGTTAGCTGGAGCTGTTTGTTCGGTGAATGTGATTGATGTCAGTCTCCATGGATCCTAACTGTGTCACTGGAGCTTTTCCTCTTCAATTAATAAGGGGCTTCCTTCAACCTGTTATCTCATAGTATCAATGGCAGTGATATCCTCACGATGATTGGTATTAGCAGCTACAAAGAAAGGGAGAGGAAGACAGTTATAGAACAACAGACTGGAATGTTCCAACAATGAATCAGAATTAGAGAACATTAGACTGGAATATTCAAACAATGTATCAGAATCTGTGAACATTAGACTGGAATGTTCCATCAATGGATCCGAATCAGAATGCATTAGACTGGAGTGTTCCAACAATGGACAGGAGTTTATCCGATGGTCTTTACTTGCTTTCATAGGATTGGGCATGGTTAGAGTTGCAGATAAAAGCCGTACGGACGATTATTCAAGCTGGTTACTATCCCATCCTCGCTATTATTGGTGTTCCCGGTAAGCCTGTCTCTGTCAAATCTATTAACGATGTTTAAGGTTATTGCTATTTCAGTTATGTATATTTAACATATGCATAAACTGTTGTCTTCAGTTTCAGTCACAAACTCCACTTCATTTCCATCAATTTCAGATTCCTCACTCATAAAAATCTAAGAAGGAAGAAAGTTTTACAGCTACGCGAGTCTTCATTTTTCCTTGAACTGCTTCTCGATATTTTCTCTGCCATCAAACCTGCCTGCGCCCACCTCCATAATAACCCCAGTCTCCACCTCTATCTCAGTGCTGTTCTTGAAGTAGCTGTCATCTGTCCCTTTGTTAACTTCAGCTTTTATGGCTCCAGTTCTCTTCTGACCTCTCGTCCAATTGCAAATAATTTGAACACATACTTGTTCTTGCTTCTCCAGCTATTTCATAATAGGGACCCCATGTCAGAGTAATAACTTCACTGGACGGGTCATTGAGAGGCACAGGTAATAATCTTAATGGCATTGTTTCAAATCCCATCACAGCCAATGTCGGAACTTAAATTCGAATGACAAAAATTGGAATGAGATCCCATTTTGCTAACGGCAATGATAAACCATCAGGATTTCTTTCATTATTTCACTTACAGCCTTTGGTAAAGAAACTAAGTGTGATTTCAGACGCACGACCACATGGTTGGCTCAATATTGTCTTGACAAATGACCTCACAATCAAGGGCAGCTCGTGATGGACATCAAATGCTGCCCGTGCCTATGATGCTGACATCCCGTGAAACAACAACATTAAAGGTGAAATAAACTAATGAACTGTGGATGCTGGAGATTTGAAATAAAATTCTCCAGTGTCTGAAGATGTTGGAGAATCTCAGTAAATATGACAGCTGCTATCACGAGAAAACAGATAAAGTTTCAAGTCTAGTGACCCTACATCAACACTGAAAGCAACCGAGAAATAATATTATTTATATCACATAGTTGGATGAGTGAGGGGGAGGTTAGTTGAATGGATGGAGAAATGTCCAGCAAGAGAGAGAAAGAGAGAGAGAGAGAGAGAAATTAAAAGCAACCAAAGGGACAGCTGATGATGAAGTAGAAGGAAAATAAAAAGGGACATTCTTCTAACATAACCCCTTTCTCCACATTCTTGAATATCACCTCAATCTGGATATGACCCTGTTTAAAGTGAAAAATCACACACCAGGTTATAGTCCAATAGGTTTAATTGAAAGCACACTAGCTTTCGGAGCGACACTTCTTCATCAGGTGATAGTGGAGGACTCGATCGTAACACAGAATATATAGCAAAACTCCACATTGCGATGTAACTGAAATTATACATTGAAAAATTGATTGTCTGTTAAGTCTTTCATCTGTTAGAATACATTGATAGTTTCACGTCTTTCATGTGTAAATTGCAAAACCTTTTTTAAAAGTTTATTCTTAGGTTAGCTGTAACATTGAATGATAGCTAGACAATATGTTGAAGGCGTTAGTTCCCTGTGTTCTCTGACTATGACCTGATGTTTAGATTGATTCAAATCTAAAAAGTGAGAAAACGGAATTTTACATAAATTCATGCAGTTTTTGAGCTCAGAGTTCTCCATGAATGCATGCAATTTTTGATCATAGTACAATGTAACTCTGCAAGTACATATTCACCCCACAAAACATATGGGTGCATGCGGGTCTTTGTCTGTGTGTATGTCTGTCTGTCTGGGGTGGGGGTTGTGAATATGAGAAAGTGTGTGTGTGTGTGCGTGTGTGTGTGTATATGTGTGTGTGTAGTGAGTGCAGAATGTCTTAGGTCTGTGAAGGGGTGCATGTGTGAATGTTGGAGTGTGTGTGTCTATGGGGTGTGTATGGGTGTCTGTGTGCGCGTCTGTGAGTACCTGTGTCCGTGTGCATGTGAGAGTGTATTTGGCCGAGATTCAGAAAAGGGAAATGATCTTTGATAAACCCGCTGGAGCTTGTGGACTCTGTCCATTGTGTCATTGACAATTGAGAACCAGTATGAGTAAAGTAATTGAAATTTCCGATGAAGTTTTACATGGTTAAATTCAGATGAGTAGAGAATGTTAGAGTCCATGGTTAGGTAGTGGTGGAATATACACGATATGGCTTAAAAACTGAATAATGAACAAAATGAACAGAGTAGTCTTTTTTTTTCTCTGGACGGAAGGCTTGTGGTGTATCAGAAGGATCAGTTCTTGTGCAATAGCTGTTCACAAGAGATAAAAATTATACAGATGTGAACAACAAATACCATCATTGACATTTAGGTTTGTTAAATGGTGGGAGGTTGGGAAGGGTTGTTGTTGAAAACGACCTTGATTATAAGTCACTAACAGAATTCTTACGGGGCAGGAAGTAATTATGACTGTATAGGATATATGGTCTGTCATGGAAAATTATTAAAGTACTAGAGTAAATATATCTTACTCAATGGTAGTGTTTTGCTGATCTAGTACTTGAGGTAATATGTGCAGGCTGAGTCTGCTAAATAAATAATGATCTCCATGTCACCGAGACAGTGCAAAGAAGTTTCACCAGACTGAACACTTGCATGATGTTACCATAAGGATAGAAAGCAATAACTATCTGTTTTATCTGCAGCACTGTGAGAGAATAAGAAGTTGAAACTTGATGGTTATTGACGGACCCTCATTATCTCTCAAGCAGCCATTGATAAGGTGAAAAATTCCATACTTTCCATAGAATGCTCGATTCCCAATAGTTTACGTGCCTATGCAAACCACATTTACACTGACAGTGAGGTACAGGTTCTGAATGAACTCTGAACACTTTCATGCACAGTTACTGTGTGAGTCTGCACTCAATGTTACGTTGTACACATCCCGTCAGAAGCAATAATACTTTCATTATGGAGCAATTAGCCATTCACCAGCAGCTTCTGACTTCCAGAAAGAACATGGGTCTGCTCTGTCAGCGATGGAAGATGTCTTTGAATCTGTTTTTAAAAAAGTCTTCATTCCTACTCACAGGAAACCATGTTAAACTAACTCATATCTACTATGAGTAATAAAGCACGAGACACAAAGCAGAGCAGTTAATCTGTTCAGTCCCTGCTCCATTTGCTTGTGATGTTGGACCCTCTCTGACACCTTCCAGTTCCTGCGTTAGTGACTTGAGAAGCTGACTGACCACTTCCTGGTCCTTTATAAATAACTCCGAGTGTGAATTTGTCTCTTTCTAATCCTGTGTAAGTAACGTGGAGTGTTGGACAGACTGCTTGTCGTCCTGTGTAACAGGCAGGAGGGACAGAAAGGGCTGTTTCTCTTTTTGCACAATAGGTTTGATGGGCTGAGTGTCTTTCCCACATTCTTATGAAGCCAGATTGAGGTGCAGAGTGAACTCCTTCGATTACTGTCGAAATGTGCAGTGTCTGGCAGCGCTGTTATATAAATGTTACGGACAGTTTAACAGCACGGGCTTGAATGTTGTCCAGATCTTGTTGTGCATGGGCACAGACTGATTTAGTACCTGAGGGATGACGAAGTGTTCTGAACATTGTGTGACCTGGAGTGAATATCCCCATTTCTGATCATTGTGAATCCCATGGGCTGGATGGCCTGCTTCCACACTGCAGGGATTCCCCGTGACAAACTGGAGATGCCTGGGCTGAGGGAGCTACACTGAAGATCTCCTGCAGTGATGCCCCACAGCTGAGATGATTAATGCCCAATGATGGTAAACATCTTCCCTTGTGCTGTGATTGATTCCAAACAACTGAGAGTTTGCAATGGATTCTCATAAAGTGCGATTTTTCTCAGGATCCTTTATGTTATCCTCAGTTAAATACTGCCCGGATACTAGGGCCAGTCACTCTTCACTAAGCCGTTGAATTCACCTCTATCGCTCAAATATCAATGGGTCATGGTGTATGAGCAGACCAGTGGTTTCTTCAAACAGAGGGGAGTGAATGTCATGTATTCGCTATTCCACAGAGTCTGGGATGCTAAATCAATGAAATATCTCTGAATGGTCTTCCCTGTTTCTGTGCACCAGGTGATACAGTAAGTGGCCTCCAACTGATCCTGTCTAGCAGGTTGGAGGGGCTGAATGGAACAATGGATCATCGCATTCAGGAGCAGGATTAGGTCTTTAACACTATGATACTGCTCCAGCAGGCACTAAGATCGTGGACGATCCCGTTGTGGTCTCAGTCCCACTTTTCTGTCTGTATTCCATTATCCATGACTCAATCTCCGTCAAATATTAATGAACTCAGTTTGAATAAATGTGAACAAAGAGGTACTGCATACGTCTGGGGAAGAGAATTTCCTCTCAAATTGCCTTTTTAGAATTTCTCATCATCTCTCTTACAGTGTCATAAAGTAGGGAAACCGCCCACATAAACCAGACATCCCAATCTGATCTCAACCAATTTGTCAGCATAAGGCCCATATCCCTGTCAATCCTTCATATTAATATGCACACCCAGATGCCTTTTAAATGTTGGATGATAATTTGGATGAAATGAAATCCATAATCTTGATGAAAATATTGTCCTTTTACTATCTTTCTCCTCTCACCTTAAGCCTTTGTCCTCTATCTTTGGACTTCCCAATCCTGGGAAAAGCACCTTGGCTATTCAGATTATCTATGCCTCCAATGATTTTTTAAATGTCCATTATGTCACGCCTCGGCATCCAATGCTCCCGAGTAAACAGGCCACAATCTGTCCAGCCTCTCCCTGTAGCTCAATCCCTACATGCCTGGCAATATCATTGTAAATCTTTCCTGCACACTCTCAAGTTTAACAACATCCTTCCTATGGCAGAGCGAACTGAATTAAACACAGTATTCTAAATCTGGCCTCAACAAGATCCTGCCCAGTCACGACATGATCTCCCAGCTCACATACTCAACGTACTGAACAATAAAGGCAAGCATACCAAACCCCTTCTTCACCACCCTGTCTGCCTGCGACTCCACTTTCAAGGATCAATGAACCTGAAGTTTGGTTCAACAACACTCCCCAGGGCCCCACCATTAATTGCATATGTCCTGCCTTATTTTACCTTACAAAAATACAACACTTCACATTTACCTAAATTTAACTATATCTGTCACTTCTTGGCCCATTGTCCCATCTGATCAAGGTCCCATTGTACTCTGAGGCAAACCTTGCAGTCCACTGCACCTCCAATTTTAAGGTTATCTGTAAACATAATGAACAGGCAAATATTCACATTCAAATCATTTGTATAAATAATGAAAAGCAGTGGACTCAGCACTGCCTTTTGTGGCACATCACTGGTCATAGGCCTCCAGTCTGAAAATCAGTCCTCTACCACCCTCTGTTTCCGACATTTACTCCAATTTTGCAGTATTTTGGCTAGCTTACCTTAGATCTATTTATGACTTAACCTTACTAACTTGTCTGCCATGCGGAATCCTGTTGAATGCCTTGCTGAAGTCTATACGGACAGCGTCTACCACACTGTCATCACCAATCTTCTTTGTCACCTCTTCACAAAACGCAATCAACTTTGTTAGAAATTATTTCCCGTGTACAAAACCATGTCGACTATCCTTCATCAGAGCTTGCATTTGCAAATACATGTAAATCGTGCCCCGCTCAATCCTCCCCAACATCATGGCGACCAATGACGTCAGACTCATTGATCCATAGTTCAGGACATTATTCCATTTCCTCGTCCCACGCTTCTGCTGCTCATTGTAAATGTTAGTGTCCTGTATGATCAATAATATAGGTCTCAGACGTGGTCAGGGTTAGGAACATGTCATGCAGGATTCTTTGATCAGATAAAATTAACAAGTATATGACTCAAACAAAATTACTCAAACTACAAAGGAAAGATAAATGACAGTTTGGATATTGCAAATCTGTGCTCCGATGTTTCCCATTCGAAAAATACTGACACATGCACGCATTTGATGGCAAACTGAAAAATAAAATCTCTGCAGAGCGTTAACTTTAAAGCATTTTGCCCAAATATCAATTGAACTCGTGACAAAAGGAAACACGAGTAATTGTCGCAAACATCATTCAGCTTTTGGAACTATTCTGCTCTTACAAACTATTGGTGATGGGATTACTTTCTTCAACAGGTGGATTTAGCTGAATTCACTTTAATTCAGGCAGTGGGGAGACTTTTTCCCCGGGTACAACAGAGTGTTAGAAGGGGACATAAATTTAAGGTGAAGGGTGGAAGGCATAGGGGGGATGACAGGTGTTGGTTCTTTACCCAGAGAGTAGTGGGGGCATGGAATGCGCTGCCTGTGGGAGTGGCAGAGTCAGAATCATTGGTGACCTTTAAGCGGCAATTTGATAGGTACATGGATAGGTGCTTAAGCTTGGACAAATGTTCGGCACATGATCGTGGACCGAAGGGCCTGTTGTGTGCTGTATTGTTCTATGTTCTATGTTCGATGTGAGGGATCGCTACAAGGTCAAAAATGCTGTCTTTCGGTTGCAACGATAGAACCATCTGCAATATCAGTCATGTGCTCAATTTTGACCTTCAGACACTGAGGAGCGGAAGATAATTCCTATTCGCCTGATGAACATGCGTCCCCTTAGCAACATAACCAATAATCTTCATCATTAATTTCATGTTTCGCTGTTGTGTTGAAAATTTGCCACAGTCACTACATAGTTAAATAAGCAATTGTCTTTCAGAGGAGACCTGAGAGAGTTTTTAAAAAAATCATGAGTGGCATGGATAGGGTAAATCGGAAAGATATTTCCCCTGGGATAAGGGAGTCAAGAATTGGAGGGCATAGGTTTAGGGTGAGGGGAGATATATATAAAAGAAACCTAAGGGGCAACTGTTTCATGCAGAGGGTGGTACGTGTATGGAATGAATCATCAGAGGATGTGGTGGAGGCTGGTACAATTGCAAAATTTGAGAGGCATCTGTATGGATATATGAATAGGAGGCGTTTGGAGGGATATAGCATGTGGGACTAGTTTGGGTTGGGATATGTGGTCAGCATTGATGAGTTGGACCGAACGGTCTCTTTCCATGCTGTACATCTCTAGGATTCTATGACTCTATGGCACAGTCTTCACTGTTCCCTGGGGATGAGAATACCACAGACGGCACAAGCCTAAGAAGATATGACCATTCTTATCTCAATCTTAAATGGGGAAGCCGTTAAATTTAAACGTGTATGAACCTCACAGCATGTCAGCTTCCCCTTTTAAAAAATGAGGGCACAACCAATAAGAAAGACATAGACCATTTAGCCCTTCAAACCTATCCCACATTCCAATTGACTCAGTTCAGTAAAGTATTTATCAAAATCCACCTCCACTGCTCTCTTGGTTAGACATTTCAGACAGCATAAATCATAGAGCGTATGAAATTGGTGCAGAACTAGTCTGTTTCGTTCATCAAGTCTGATCTGCTGTTCAGTCATGGCTGACATGTTTCTCACTGTTACCTTAATCCCCTTATCAATTAAAAAGTATCTAGCTCTGTCTTAAAGGCAGAACTGAGGCTGTGTCTTTATGTCTGTATGTGTGTGTGTGTGTTTTAGCTTATTGGCAGGAGGCAGCGGGTGCTGGAGGAAGGTTGACATTTGGACCGGAGGCCTGTGACCAATGGCGTTCCACAGGGATTGCTGCTGGATCTACTTTTGGTTGTCATTTATATCAATGATTTAGATGAGAATTATACAAAGTATGGTGAGCAAGCTGACAGATGACACCAACATTAGTTATTTAGTGGATGGTGAAGAAGGTTACGTAAGATTACAAAGAGATCATGTTTATTTGGATCAATGAATCATAGAAATGTACAGCACAGAAATGGACACTTTGGTCAAACTCATTCGTGCCAACCAGATGTCGTAAATTAACTTAGGTACATTTTCCAGCATTTGTGCCATATCCCTCTTAACCCTTCCAATTCATGTTCCAATCCAGATGCGGTTTAAATATTAAATTGTACCATCCTCCACCACTTCGTCTGGCAGCTCATTGCATACACATACCACCTTCTGTGTGAAAATCGTCCCCTTAGTTCCTTTTAATATCTTGTCCATCTCACCTGAATTCTATGTCCACTAGTTTTGGAATTCCCTACACTGGAGTAAAGACCCTGACTATGCACCTTATCCATGGTCTTCATGGTTTTATAATCATCTAGAATGTGCAACTTTGATCACAAACAACTCGAATGGCTGAGTTTTCAGTAAACCTGGGTCTAAATTCTGAAAATCAATACTCGTCTTCCTTTTTCATCACATCACAATTCTAAAATCAGTTGAACAACTTGTTGAGCCACATTATGAAGCACCTCTGTGGGATTTGTATCTAAACTTTTGGGTTCAGAAGTAGGCATACTACCACCACTTGGCATTAAAACCTAACGTTGCAACATTGTTCTCATGTGTGTTTGTTCGTCAGCCTGTTTTGAAATACTGTGACATAACTCCGTGACAGGCAGGACTTGAATCCAAACCTACTGGTCCAGAATGAGAGACACTGCCACGCAAGTTCAGGTATTGGAATCTAAGCCAGAGCTCTGGCACAGAGGCATGGGCGTTACCCACTACACAAGTTTTAAACCATGCCCAGATTTTGGCTCACATTTTAAATGTCAGCTTTTAGCTCGGTGTGGATTCGTTAAAATTTGGTTCACTTTTACTGAATTACACAGTCAAATTAATTACATTGTTAACCAGATGATAGGTACTCCCCTCAACTCTAGGATGTTGAGTTTATGTGCGCTGTCTTCGAGATAAACTATTAAGATCTTTAATTGTTTGGCTATGATTTCCACCTTAAATGGTTATTGTCTGTGGTCTGCAATATGAGAGAAAAACATCCTGCAGACACACTCTGCACTATAAAAGACCTGGAGTAGATATTTATCACTAAACACAAGAGATGAACAAAGAGTATACTGTCTGGATCAAAAATATCAATCAATATTTCCTGCCTCTAACGTGTGACTGCCCGCTTCTTAAAACCACGAAGGAATCCAAGGCAGCTGATTACTGTCCAGCCTTTCTTCCCCACGACAATCACTCACTGGGCTGAGGAGTGGCAGATGGAGTTTAATTTCAATAAATACAATGTATTGCAATTTGGAAGACAAAAAGGAGAGGACATCTAAGTGTAAAAGTCGGGCCATTGGTAGCGTTGTAGAACAGAGTGATCTAGGGTTCTGGTATATTTCTTTGAAGTTTGCATCACGTGTGGGCAGGGTGGTTATGAAGGCGTTTTACTTGCTGGCCTTCATTGCTCAGACCTTTGAGTACAGGAAATGGAACATTATCTTCAGGTTGAGCTAAACATTCGTGACGTCTCTCCTGAAGTACTGTGTAGTTCTGGTCACCAAGTTACATTGAGGATATTATTAAACTGGAGAGGGTTCAGAAAAGATTTATCAGTTTGTTGCTGGGAATGGTGTGCTTATATTTAAAGGACAGGCTCGGTGGACTCGGACGTTTTCCACTGCAACGTAGAAGGTTGAGACCTTATCAACCTGATAGAGGTTTATAAAACAATGAGGGGTATAGATAATGTTGAATGGAAAGTGTCCTTTCCTTAGGGTGATGGTTTTAAAGACCAGAGGGCAATTTTAAGATGACAAGAGAAAGGTATACAGAAGACATAATATCTTAGAGCTACCCAGCTCTACCCAAATTGTCCCTGCCAAAGAGATGTCCTACGTTAATGTAGGACATCTGCCATTTGCCATCATTTGGCCCATATACCCCTAAACATTTACTATTCATGTGTCCATTCTGATGCCTTTTAAAGGTTGTAATTGTCCCAGCCTGCACAAACTCCTCTGGCAGCTGGTTACATAGAAAGCACCCTCTCTTTGAAAACGTTGCCCCTTAGATCCCTTTTAAGTCTTTCCCCTCTGACCTTCAACTTAGATTTGTCCTCTAGATTTTGAACGTGCTCCCCTGGGGAAAAGACCTTGGCTATTGACACTATCCATTCAACTTGTGAGCATATAAACCTCAATGATTACCCCTCAACCGCTGATGCTCCAGGAAAAAAACCCGCAACATATTCAGCCTCTACATAAATGTCAAAATATCCAACCCTGGCAATATCTTTGTAATTTTTTTCTGAATCCTTCTTCGAAGTGCGAGACCATAATTGCACGAAGTATCCTGTACAGCCGCAATATGACCTTCTAACTCTTACATTCAATGCACTGTCAAACAACGACAAGCATATCAATTGCCTTCTTCACTATCCTATATACCTGCCACTCCACTTTCAAAGTACTGTGAGCCTGCACTCTAAGTCTCTTTGTTTAGCAACACTCCCCAGTGACTTAACATTAAATGTATAAGCCAAGCCTTGATTTTCCTTTCCAAAATGCAGCACTTCACATTTATCTAAATTAAACTTCATCTGCAACTCCTCGGCCCATTGGTCCATCTGATCAAGACTCCGTTATACACTGTGGTAATCATTTTCTCTGTCCACTGCATCTTCAATTTTGCTGTCAAATGTTAACTTACGAACCATACCTTCTGTGTTCACATCCAAATCATTTATGTAAATTATGAACAGCAGTGGAACCAGCACCAATCTTTGTGGCACACCACTGGTCAGCAGCCTCCAGTCTGAAAAACAACCCTCCACCACTACCCTCTGTCTTCCACCTTTGAGCCAGTTCTGTATCCAAATGGCTAGTTCTTGTATTCCGTGAAATCTCAACTTGCCAACCCGTCTATCAAATGCATTACTGAAGTCAATATAGATGACGTCCACTGCACTGCCCACATGATGCTTTTTGTTACTTCTTAAAGAAGAAAGTAACCAAGTTTTTGAGACATGACATCCCAAGCACAAAGCATAATTGACTATCCCTTGTCAGTCCTTGCCTTTCCAAATGCATCTAAATCCTGTCATTAGGATTCTCTCCAACAACTTGCCCATCACCGATGTCAGGCGCACTGGTCATTTGTTCCCTGGCTTTTCTTTGCCAGTTTGTTTAATAATGGCACCACGTTAGTCAGCCTCGTGTCTTCCAGCACCTCACATATAGCTATTGATGATAAGAAAATCTCATCAAGATTTCCAGCAGTCACTTCCCGAGCTTCCCACAGAGTTCTTGTGTGTATCTGATCAAGACCTATGATGTGCATTGTGATTACACATCATTTGCTTCGTGAATGGCATGAACATCCTCAGAAGTGATGGATGTGGGTAAAGTTACAATGATTAAAAGACATTTTATCAAGCAAAAGGATAAGAGAATGTTTGGAAAAATACGGTCCAAGCGCAGGAACGTGGGACTAGTTTAGTTTGAGATTATCGTTAGCATTTCGTGTATGAGCTGACAGATCTGTTTTCAATCCCCCTGCATAACGCAATGGTTCTTTGTATATCCGCACTTGTCAATTTGTGTGTCTATCTTTGTGTCTCAATGTATCTATCTCTCTGTGTGTTCGGCACTAGTGTATGTGTGTTTGTATCTCTATCTCTGCAGCTGTGTGTAATGGGAACTGTTTTGTTTTTGGGTGAATCATTGTATGGGGTTCAACGCCTCCCTTCCTCCCTCTCCCTCTTTTGTTGAAAGTGATAATATAAAATGCTCTGCTGGTGTGTTTTAGGACTTTTCAATCCTTTCTTGCATGCAAGATTATTTGGAAGAGTAAGTCACTAAACGTTGCATTTTGCAAGATGTTTGTGTGTATCTGCGTGTATCAGTGTGTGTGTCTATGTGTTTGTATGTCTGTGTGTGCGCAGCTGTGTGCATGTATGTGCGTCTCTCTGTGTGTGCATGACTTGTGCATGTCTGTGTGTCTGTGTGTTAGTGTGTGTCCTTGTTCAGTGTGCGTGCGTGCCTGTGTGTCTGTGTATATCTGTGTGTGTGCATGGGTGTGCATGTGTGTGGGGAATGTGGGTGCCTGTGTATTGGTGGTTGTGGATATCTGTCTGTTTGTGTGTGTGCGTGAGTGCCTGTGTGTTGGTTTGTATATGTGTGTTTCTCTTTAGTGTATGGCAATGCGTCTAGGCCTCTGTCTGTGTGCCTGTGTGCGTATGTCTGTCTGTCTGTGTATATGTGTGCCTGTATGTGTATGTGTGTATGTGTGTTTTTCTGCGTGTGTCTGTGGCAGTGTTAGTGTGTGTCTGCTTGTGTGTATATATTTGTTTGTGTGTGTCTGTGTTAGCGTATGTATACATGTGTGGGGAGTGCGAGTATGCATGTGACTGTTTGAATATGTCTGTCTGCATGTGTGTGTCTGTGTGCCTGTGTGAGAGCATACGTGTGCGCGTATGGGGAGTGCGGCTGTCTGTGTGTTTATGCGGGTTTCAGTATGTGTGTGTCTGTCTGTCTGTGTCTGTGACTGTGAATGTGTGTGTTTCTGTGTTGAAAGAATTTGGTGCTGAAAAAGCAAAACTGTTCAGGCAGCATCCAAGTAGCAGGATGTCTATCTGCATCTGAGTGTGTGTGGGTGTGGGGTTTCTCTGAGTATGTGTGTGTGTCTGTGTGCAGCTGTTTGTGTGTATGCATGTGTGCCTCTTCCTGAGAGTGTATATGCATCTGTGAATGATCTGTGTTTGACTGTGTGTGTGTGTGTGTGTGTCTGTTGCTTTCAGTGTGTGTCTGTTTCTGACTAAGTGTTTGTGTTTGTCTGTGTCTATGTGTGCCTGTTTCTGTGAGCGTGTGCGCGTGTCTGTGCGTATGTGTGTGTGTGCCTGTGTATATGTGTCTGTGTGTGACTGTGTGTTTGTGTCTGTGTGTGTTTGTGTGTGTATCTGTGGGTCTGTGGGTCTGTGGTTCTGTGTGTTTATGTGTTTGTGTGTGTGTCTGTGTATGTGCGTGTGTGTGTCTGTGTTTTTGTGTGTGTTTGAATGCGTGTGTGTCTGTGTTTTTGTGTTGATGGTGCTGTGAGCTGCTGCCTTCCATCTGACCCCCCCAAACTAAATTGCTGACGCTTTTCACCCTCCACTCCCACCTGTACAGTGGTGTGGCGAAGCCAGCAGAGACTGGCAGCAACAGAATCATCAACAGGTCTGTCAGCATCTGTGGACAGAAATGAAAGGACCCTTCCTCGGAACTCATGTCAGGGGGATATTACATCACTTTAAGCATCATAGAGACTCCCAGACTCGTTCCACATTGATATGCACAGATAGACACACTAATACCAAGACTTAGAGACACTCACTAATACACAGAAACAAATACAGACATGGATTGTCTGTCGGTATTTCTCTTGCTCCATTTTAACCATGTCAATATTTCAATTATTCTGTCTGGTGTTTGGCAGTATTTAAGTCTGTCCTCAGGGAGTGCTTTAGTTTGCACTTACTCAAAATAGTGAGTGAGTCAGTATTTCTCCATGGAGTGTGACTGTAGGACAATTTCAATGTTTGCAGATGCCAAACCTGGAAGAATTATAAGGTTTATTGAGGACAATGTGAAAATCCAGCAGAACAGTGACACGTCGGTGTAGTATTCAGGTTTATAGCAGATCAGGATCAATGCAGACAGTGTGAGGTGATGCACTTTGGTAGGAATAACTCTGAAAGACAGTACAAAACATTCTGTACCATTATAAACGAGTGCAGGAATAGAGGGTGCTGGGTGCTTATGAGCACATATTATTGAAGATGTCAGGACAAGTGGGGAGATCAGTAAATATCACAGACTACTTTCAATATATGACCTGTTTACAGGAGGAGATATAGGAGGGAGTCTCCGTGCTCCCTTCCTGGAGGTGGTGGTGACGGTTTGTTGTGAGCCCACCCTCCTGCCCACCGAGACTGTGAGGATTCCATTTGTACCATGTTGACACAAAAGGGAGATGGCACCAGGGCCACAGCTTCTAAGTTGTGCTGGGGGAAAGGGAACTGCCAGTGGGTTTAAAGTGAGAATTGCCCTTCACTGAACATTTCTGCTTACTCGGTCGGTGGGACGTGGATGTTTCAGAATCTCCACACGAGGCGTCCCGGTCCTCTCCGACTCGTACCAGGGCCCTCCCCACATGGCGGGGGCGGGAGGTGGTGAGGGAACGGTTATTGATCGTTGGCTCTTTCTGTCCTATTCGAGGCTGCTTCGTCTGGAATTTGAGAAAGGAACTGAGGGAGGGAGGGTTGGAGTGGCTGGCCCTGCTGTTTGTCTGGAGAGAATCAGTCCACAGTGTTGTATCCAGGCAGTGCTATTAGTGTGGGGGGTAAAGTGCAGCGAGAGAGAGAGTGAGAGAGTGAGTGAGAGAGAGAGAGTCTGCAAACAGCAGTGAGAGTGGTGGACCATGAGCCTTGTTCGGGGGTCGGTGCTATAACAGATATACAGTGAGTGTGAGGGAGCAGAGAGAATACAGTGAGCCTTATTCTGACAGAGCGGGGAAGGTTATTGATGCTTGTCCTGTGTTGCTGGGCATTTCTTCAGACCACAGTTACGACACTGAGCAGGGTGGTGAGCTAGGACCATGTTCGGTGGGTTGGGTGGTGTGGACCCCTCTGGGAAGAGAATAGTCCCCCTCTGTACTAGCCCATCCACCGGGACCTCCGTGCCCCTGTTGACAAACCGTGGTGTAATTGCCCCTTATATGCCATGCTCAGGGTAAACTGTGCAGGACAGCTCCAACCTGAGAAAGCTCAACAGTGTGCCCATTGGCCTTTTGAAGATGGCACCAGTGTCAGGGATCACGGAATATCTAGGCTCATGCGGGCCATGTGAATACCTCCAGCCATGAAGGAAAATCGAGCTGGCATTGAATGAGAGGGACGCCATTGAGTGGGGTAGGTAGTTAATGAGGTGAGTATAATAAGATAGCACCAGCAAACTAGTTCGGTCTCATACAGACTATCCCTCTGTCATAGTCAGTGAAAATGTCACTGCGACAAACTATTGTTAAATTCAATCCAATGAGTCGAAGACTCTGTTGACGCTACTCTCAGTTACAAAGCTGCAGAACAAATGCTCATCCAATACGAACCATCATCTGAACTCACACCAATATCCCATTCACTCATCATGCCTGGAAACATGGCTCCCATGGCAGGATACTGTCGAAATGTGTTCACTTCACTATTGTGGTACCTGGGAACACATCCTTCCATGACATTTTCTCTCACTCTCCCCCTCTCTGTCTATTCCCCAAACCCTCCTATTTGTTGATACTTAAACTGATTGCCCTGCCATCTGTCTCTGGAAGTGATGTTCACACCCAAAGCACCCCTGTGTCACGGCACAATGGAGATATGGGGAAAATGGATGGGAGCTGCACATCCTGTCACTTCCAGCATGGGCTGCAAGTTTCCCTATGTTTGCCAGTGTTCTAACACAGTGTTCTGAGAAATGTACTGGGGTGGCTTACACAGTTCAACACCCTGGTCTTATATCTCATCTGGGTTTATTCATCAATGCACTGCTGTGGTCTACATACCTTTCCACTCTATGTAGATTGTGGGTTGTAATGTACAGTACACCAGTCCGGTCTGCACAGTTCTCCCTGATGAACACATACCTCATCTGGGTTTATCGGTCAATGCACTGCTGAGGTCTGCACAAGGGGACATAAATTTAAGGTGAAGGGTGGAAGGAATAGGGGAGATGTCAGGGGTGCGTTCTTTACCCAGAGAGTGGTGGTGGCATGGAATGCGCTGCCCGTGGGAGTGGTAGAGTCAGAATCATTGGCGACCTTGAAGAGGCATTTGGATAGGTACATGGATGGGTGCTTAATCTAGGTTAGAAGTTCGGCACAGCATCGTGGGCCGAAGGGCCTGTTCTGTGCTGTATTGTTCTATGTTCTATGTTCTATGTTCCACTCTGGACCGATTGCAGGGCGGTGTTGAGGAGTACACTCGCCTTGTCTGTGCAGTGCTCCATGCTGAACAAATATCTCCTCTGAGTTTATGGTGTCTGGTCTGATTCTGTGAGGGGGATTGAGAATGTGACCTAACTGATCCTTTCAGCTGATATGGCAAAGCCTTTATTTTTGTTCACAATCATGTGATTGGACCCTCCAAAGTCTGACTCCGCCAGCCAGTCCCATTTTGCAGTCTACCTCCATAGTTCAGCAACGTGTTGTCCCATGAGTAATTGTCCTATTTCAATGTGAATAACTGTTCTGTCAATTTCTCTGGACTTTGGCCTTGCTCACCCTGGAGCATCGGGATTCAACGTGATAAACCTCATTGAGGTCACTCCACAGAACCAACGCTCCAGGGAACAGAGCCCCAGACCATTCATACACTCCCTGTGGCTCAACATCACTCGCCACCACTACTCGACCCAACATTGTCAATATACTTGGAAATCTTTTCTGCATGCTTTCAAGTTTAACAATCTCTTCCCTATAGCCGTGAGAACAGAATTAAAGGCAATATTACAGAAGTGGCGAAAGTGAGTATAGCAGATGCGGGAGATTAGAGTCAAGAGTGGAAAAAGCACAGCACGTCAGGCAGCATCTGAGGAGCTGGAGAACCGATGTTGCGGGCAGAAGTCGAATGTCCTGCTCCTTGCATGCTGCCTGACCTGTTTTGCTTTACGAGCACCATACTCTTAAGCCAGTGTATATCCCAAATGGCCTTCTTGAAAGGCTGCAATTTCCCCTCCCACATGGTCGATGATGCCATCCAGAGCATCGCATCCACTTCCCGTACCTCCGGCTTCGAATCCCACCCCTCCCAACGCAAAAGGGAAAGAACACCCTGTTACTCACCTAATATCCCACCAAATCTACACATGCAACACACTAGCCTGCCCCATTTGCGCCACCTACAAACAGATCCCACCATCAGAGATATATTTCACTCCCCACCCCTACCTGCGTTCCATAAACTACATTCCCGGCGCGACACCCTTATCAGGTCCACGCCACACACCAACCCCCCTCCAATATTAGCACCTTCCCCTGCCACGGCAAGAATTGGAAAACCTGCATCCTCACCTCTCCAATCATCTCCGTCCAAGACCCCGAAGGATCCTTCCATACCCTTTGCAGTTTTAACTGCACTTACACACACATCGCCTACAGTATCCATTGCTCCTGATGTATCCTCTACATTGGGGAGACAGGAAGCCAATGTGCAGAACACTTCAGAGAACATTGCTGGTGCACCAACGAACCCCACCACTCCGTGGCTGCACGCCTTAACTCCCCCCTCCCACTCAGCCATGGACATGCAGGTCTTGGGACTCCGCCACCACCAAACTTTAACCACAGACGCCTGAAGGAAGAAAGATTCCTTTACTGCATTGCGACACTGCAACCACATTGGCGCAATGTGGATTTCACCAGTTTTATCATTTCCCCAACCCGCACCTTATCCCTGATCCAACCTTCAAAATCAGCACCGCCCCCATGATCTGTCCTACTTTTCCATCTTCCTTCCCATCTATCTGCTCCACCCTCCTCTCCGACAAGGGCGGCACGGTGGCACAGTGGTTAGCACTGCTGCCTCACAGCGCTGGAGACCCGGGTTCAATTCCCGCCTCAGGCGACTGACTGTGTGGAGTTTGCACGTTCTCCCTGTGTCTGCGTGGGTTTCCTCCGGGTGCTCCGGTTTCCTCCCACAGTCCAAAGATGTGCAGGTCAGGTGAATTGGCCATGCTAAATTGCCCGTAGTGTTAGGTAAGGGGTAGATCTAGATCTAGATGTAGGGGTATGGGTGGGTTACGCTTCGGCGGGTCGGTGGGGACTTGTTGGGCCGAAGGGCCTGTTTCCACACTGTAGGTAATCTAATCTAATATCACCTCCAATCCCAACTTCATCTACCTATTGCATTATCAGCTACCTTCCTCAACCCCATATCATTCCCATTTATCTCTCAGTTACCTTGGGCCACAAGCCTCATTCCTGATGAAGGGCTTACTCAAGAAACTCCGATACTCTTCTGATGCTGCCTGACATGCTGTGCTTTTCCAGCAGCCCATTCTCGACTCTGATTTCCAGCATCTGCAATCCTCACTCTCTCCCTTGAGTTAATGTATCCAGAAATTTCCCCACCAGACATTTTATGCAGCTGGTCTGTTATTTTATCCTGTCTCTTTTCTAAACAGAGTGGGGCATATACAGCCCTGCAGTGCTCTGGCAACACTCCCACATACAAGGAAAAAGTAAATAAAAAGGGAAGGTTTAAAGTCCGTCCGTTAGTAATCCTCATCCATTCCATTGCGGCTGAGCATATGTTGCCTTTGATTATGACATGAAATGTTATGTAAGGAATGGGCTATCTGAGCCTGTTTGTTCGGTAACTGTGATTAATATCAGTCGCCATGGATTATAATTATCCCAGTGGAGAGTTCCCAAATTTTGACAATAAATGGGCACCGTTCAATGTGTTATCTCAATGTGTGAGTGGGATCATTACCGACAGCACGAACAGAGATCTGCAGCCCTAGATGGAGAAGGCGAGGAGAGATCATAATCGGAGAATATTAGATTGGAATGCTTAAACAATAGATCAGAATCTGAGAACATTGGACTGGAATGCTCCAACAATGGATCAGAATCTAATAACATTGAACTGGAATGTTCCAACAATGGATCAGAATCTGATAACATTGGACTGGAATGTTCGAACAATGGACAGGGGTTTATCCGACTATGTTTGGTCTTTTTCTACAAACTATGCTTTTTTGACATTATCGTCGCAGATCTATTATTTCCTTCGGATTAGTGTATAGTTTTATTATCCTCTCCTGTCTATCGTTGTTCCTGGTAATTCTCACAATCCAGTTATGTTTTTTTTCTATAAACCAGTTATGACTGCGTTACTGTTTTCTCATGTGGTCTTCATTTCTTGCCACCATTATTGTTCATGTGACACTCTGAATCCAAATGTTCACTCTGCAGACCACTACTAACTGCATTAGTGAACTTGTTCAATTACTGGCTCCCTCCTTGATTTTGGCAGTGTTACTCATGGGTCTCTATATTGACCTACTCGCTTTCAGATGTGAACCATTGTCTCACTTTCCTTGTTATTTAAATATTGGGAGTATGGAGGATATTGCCCTCTATTATGTTTACAAACTCCATTTCCTTGATGGTACTCCGCGAGTTAATGCTTTCCCAATTCCTTTTTTTATTCATTTGAGGGAATTGGGCATCGCTGGCTGGCCGCATTCATCGCCCATTCCTAGTTGCCCTTGAGAAGGTGATGGTGAGCTGGCCTCTTGATTCGCTGCAGTCTACTTGCTGTGAGTTGACTCACAATGACATTAGGGAGGGCATTCCAGGATCCTGACCAAACGACTGTTATTAGAACACCGGTATAATTCCAAGTCAGGGTGGTGAGTGGCTTGGAGGGGAACTTGCAGGTGGTGGTTGACACAGACGAATCACAACTTTGGTGATCCTTTTGGCCATGAGCTGATTCCTGACACCATGCCCTGACCATTATTAAATTTAACTACTCACTGCTCCAGAATGTTGTTTACTGGCTTTACCCATCTGCTTTTTGATCCTTGAGCTGTGAAGTGCAAACTTAATGATAACAACAATCTGATGTTGTCACTCTCAGATTGAAACCTTCGAGCTCATACCAAAAACCCATCAATCTGACATTCCTATGCATGTTAAGCTATATCGCTATTGTGTCTGGCAATGTCTTTATTTTGATATTCATGAGCAGTTAACTCATCAGTCCATGAAACTTCCCTTAGTCTCTCTGTGTCGATTATCCAAATCCCTGACAGCTGATAATACTTAACGTGGTTTCCTTTACTGTATTTTCTCTCACATTCAACCACCCCAAATGCACGACAACCCCACATCACAACACACACACACAGACACACGCGCACACACACAGACACACCGACAGACACACACAAACACACACACGCACACACACACACCTTATACTGGTCCAATGGAGATGGAAATCTTCCCCTGCTGTGTGTATCAGATGTGTGTATCGTTCCCATGTGAAAGTAAAGTTTTGCAATATTCCCCATGCTGGGCAGATAAACCGGTTTACTGAGCAATACACGAACATGGCCTGCACAGTTCCCCGTGCTGGTCTGTCATCTTCTCCCAGCTTATGTTGTTTGAAGTGTTCTGTGACTCCGATTGAAAATTTGATGAAACAAACCATTCCGGCTGATTTGAAAATTCCTTTATTCAATGTTCTCATTCTTGTAATTTTACTCTCTAAGGGGTCAATGGTCCAGTTAGTCCCACTACCCAGTCTTTTTCTCCATATTTCCACAACATGTTATCTGTTAATTAACTGTCTGTTTCTGTCTTTAATGTGAATCTTTCTGTCTCGCTGTATCTTTCCATGACCTTGGTTTTTGGCTCCCTAGTCTAGCGAGTGCTGACATTGTGAAGCTCAGAAACAGTGAAATGGTGTGTCTTGGGCTGTTGTTTACTTCCTGTTGTGTCCCATGTGGTATCCCATCCTGGGGGTGGGGGTATGTGTCGGGCTGTTGTTCACTGACCGGTGTGTCCCATGTGGTGCTCCATTTTGGATTGGGGCTTCAGCAGCTTTGTCTCACGCCTTTGAAGAATGGTCTGTGCCTGTCCACTGAACGGGTGACGAATGTGTTTGTCCTCTGAGCTGATCATGTGGTCAATAACACGAGGAAGCCCCGTGAGTATTATTGTAAATGATCAGGTATCTAATATCTCTGAAAATGCTGTCACTTTAAAAAAGATTATTTGTTCATTTTCTTTAAAGATATATCTTAAATGCCATACTGCCGACTGCAAACGGCTGAAGTAAATAACTTAGATGGCTTTTAGTTTTTTTAAATATAAATCGTGATAACAATGGTCAGCACGCACAACCAGACTTTCCAGTTTTCTGAGCTGTAACAACCAACAGGTGCCTGGGGTGGGAGCAGGGTTGGATGCTTCAATTAAATTATCCCTCGCTGCTATTCTGTCTGAAATCTATCTTCATGCTGTTTCCTCCTGGATTGGAGATTTGCATTCGCCGATTGGCCTTGGATGTATCTTTTTCCCAAGAGATGTGTTTATTGAATGTTAGCATATTGGAACAGTTCGTTAGTAGACAGTACTGTATCTATTATTCTGTTAAGGCTTCCAGTAGTTATGTTATTCTAAACGCCTCTTCTTTTGTATGTGTTTTTATTAGTGTTTAAATAAATTATGCTTTGTCTAAAGTCGAGTGGTTTGACCAGCCACATCACATCTGGAACATCAGTTCACATCTAATTTTCCTATAAGACAAGGTTGGTGATAAGGCTACCATCTTATTTTAAGGCAGTCTGGTCTGGTCCATAGCAAACCGGGGACTCTTGACCGCTTCGAAAGCGATATTTCGAAATTGGGTTCAGGTGTAGAATCCCAACAGTGTGGAAACAGGCCATTTGACCCAAAATGTCCACACCAACCACCGAAGAAGAAACCTCCCAGACCCCTTCCCCTACTATAGTACTCCATATTCACCCCGAATAATATACCTAATCTACACATTCCTGAACAGGCAATTTACCATGATCAATTCACCTCATCTGCACATCTTTGGGCTGTGGGAGGAAAACGGAGCACCCAGAGGAAAACCACACGGACATGGGGAGAATGTGCTTAGGGAGATTGTCAGGCTCAAATGCGGCGTCTGGGTAGTTGTTAGCGTATTGTGTTCAGGTTGTTGAATTAAGTTGGTTTGAACAGTGCTTTGTTGCTAATGGTTCTTCTGTCTCTGAGAGTTATCTGAGTGTGGAAGAAGTGAAGTTGGAGACTTTACAAAAGGTGAGCAAGGCAAAGCTGTTAGATTTGGCAGACAAGCTGGAGTTAGGTTTTGTTTGTCTGTGAGAAAAGGAGCGATAATTACAGCTGTAGTTTGGTATTTAATTTTTGGTGGAAACATCATCAGAGTCTTTGGAAATAGCTAGAATTCAATTGCAGCTGAGGCAGCTTGAACATGAAAAGGAATTAAAACAGTCTGAAATAAGATTAAAAGTAGAATTGAAAATGAAGGAGAGGAAGAAATAAAGAAGAAAAACAGAAAGGATATTAGACAACAGATAATAGGCAATAGGCAATAGTTGCAGGATTCTGCCCTTCGACCCTGCACCACCATTCATTATTATCATGGCTGATCATCCTTAATGAATATCTTGTTCCTGCCTTATCTCCATAACCCTTGATTCCACTATCCTTGAGAGCTCTATCCAACTTTCTTAAACGAATCCACAGACTGGGCCTCCACTGTCTTCTGGGGCAGCGCATTCCACACACCCACCACTCTCTGGGTGAGGAAGTTTCTCCTCATCTCTGTCCTAAATGGCCTACCCCTTATTTTAAAGCTGTGTCCTCTGGTTCAGGACTCACCCATCAACGGAAACATGTTTCCTGCTGCCAGAGTGTCCAATTCTTTAATAATGTTATATGTCTCGATCAGATCCCCTCTCAGTCTTCTAAACCCAAGGGTATACAAGCCCAGTCGCTCCAGTCTTTCAACATAAGCTAGTGCTGTCATTCCAGGAATTGATCGCGTGAATCTACTCTGCACTCCCTCAATAGCCAGAATGTCTTTCCTCAAATTTGGAGACCCGAATTGCACGCAATATTCCAAGTGCGGTCTCACCAGGGCCCTGTACAGTTGCAGAAGAACCACTTTGCTTCTACACTCAATCGCTCTTATTATGAAAAACCAGCATTCTGTTAGCTTTTTCACTACCTGCTGTAACTGCATGCTTGTCTTCATTAACAGGTACGAAGAATGTGTTGCCGGAAAAGCGCAGCAGGTCAGGCAGCATGCAAGGAGCAGGAGAATTGACGTTTTCGGCATAAGCCTTCGAGCTCATGCCTGAAACGTCGATTCTCTTGCTCCTTGGATGCTCCCTGACCTGCTGCGCTTTTCCAGCAACACATTTTCAGCTCTGATATCCGACATCTGCAGTCCTCACTTTCTCCTCGAAGACTTCATTGACTGGTGTACAAGAACACCCAGATCTCTTTGTACTGCCCCTTTACCTAACTTGACTCTATTTACGTAGTACTCTTCCTTCCTGTTCTTGCCACCAAAGTGGATAACAATACCTTTATCCAAACATTTAGCAATTAGAGAGGCGACTTAGAAGGCGGAGATGAAGATAGACTGAAATGAAGAGAATAGTGAGGATGAGCAACCCGATGGTAGCCAAAGACCCGATGTGGATCTGTTTCAATACACCCAGGCATTGCCGACATTTGATGAGAAGGATGTAGATGCCTTTTTAATTTTATTTCAGAAAGTGGACAAACTAATGCAGTGTCCAGTGACTATGTGGATTTAGTTGATCCAAGCATAGCTAATAGGTAGCAGGGGTGAGGTATTTGCATCCATTTCAGAGAAGGTATCTTGGGGATGGCGGAGGGTTATGAGAAGGTGAAGAAAGCCATCTGAAGTGGATAAGAGCTTGTGTCAGAAGCCTACAGACAGCGTTTCAAGAACCTAAAAAAAGGCTCCCTGTTTCAACGTACATTGAGGTTGAAAAAGTCAAAGTAATTTCGAAAGGTAGATAAGAGCAGTAAACGCAGAGCAAACCTATGACACTCTTAGAGAGATTCTTACTTGGGAGTAGTTCAAATATTCACTTTCTGAGTCGTGCGAGCTCATTTGGAAGAGAAGAGAGTTACAATGGCAAGACTAGAAGCTGCAATGACTGATGATAACAAGTTGGTAGATAAAACAAAGATTGGCTTGTCTGAAGGATTGAGAAGGATGTACGAGAACCTCTTAAAACATATACCTGTGAGCGTAAGGTTTACTGGCGTAGGCCAGGAGTAACAGGTAAAGAGGTTACAGCATTAACAGATGCAGAAGCATACGCTGAGACCGAAGGAGATATGTCATTTCGAAGGACTAAGAGAGAGATGAGAAGTGCTCCATTATGTAACGTGTGGTTGGAGTGTCCGGGGAAACCATCAACAAAAATATTGCACAATTGGAAAGGTGGCCTTGAGCTTGTTGTTGTCGTTGCAACATTTCAGCATTTACATTGCCAATACCACGCCTGAGCAAAATCTATATATTGATCATAATGTCTATTACTTTTCAGACAAATTTAGGGAGAATACTTCCAGTCTGTTCAGATAGAGGTTACTATTGTTGCCATTCAATTTGGAAGTTATGCAGGTGACAGGACAAGAAACTGTACTTGCTGCCAAGGTAACAAGACTTGGATGAAGAAAGACAGAGGTATTTTGTGGTCGGAGTAAACTGACTGAAATAGAATGGGGTTGTGAATATTTGCGTGCTTAGTGTCAATGTCATACAAATGTATTGTAGTCTACTAATAGAGTAAGAATAAGGGGCTTAAAATGAAGCTGCAGTTGTATACTGATGGTTCATTTTTTTCAAAGGGGGAGGTTTGACGATACTGTCACTTTAAAAAGGTTTTATCTTGGTCGTTTTTGAAGACAGGTCTTAAAGGCAGTGATGCCGAACTGCCGCCTGAAAACGACTGAAGTAAATAACTGAGGAGGCCTTTAGGTTTTATTAAAACGATGGGAACAATGAAAGGACAGGGGCCAGCTCTCCCAGACCAGGTCTACTCGTTTTGTGTTTAGCTGCAGCATTCAGCGGCTGTTTGGGGTCACAGAAGGGTTGCAAGTTTCAATGCATGATCCCCAGCTGCTCTTCTCTCTGAGATCTCTTCAAATGTACTTTCTTTCTGGATTGGAAAACTCCACGTAATAATCTGTATTTCGTTCTTCCTTTGTGCCAAGCGGTGTGTACCAAGAAGGTATTGTTTGGGTATGTGTTCCAATATATAAACTAACACAATTATTATTTTCTTTGATTGAATTTTAACTAAAGCGTTTGAATAGATTGTATTTTGCTTCACACTGCATATCTACGGTTAAAATAAGGAAATGTTTGGGCTGGAACAACCTGCTTAAAATACTTTATGGGGGTCTCGTCTGATCCTTAACTCTCGTAGCTCAAGGACTTCTGACTGACTCCTATTATTGGAAAGTTAGTGGAGGGGTTGGGGATGGTTTGCTGGAGGGTGTGCTATGAGCTGCCTCACACATTCAGGGAGATCTGATAATTTGCTGACCCAAATCTGGATGGAGCCTTGGGACTGTAGTTACAGCATCTGGGTCTGTAACATGAACAACAGATGGAACAGAGGCTGCAGAGAGGGGAAGCTCTGAAACCACGGACTGAGTGTGTTTGAGGAAAGGGATCTGCTGTATCCACTCCGGGTTTTCCAGGACCAGCTTCCCAAGCTCCACTTAACCCAGGAGCAGAGTGTGAGGGGGCCCTGACTGAACAAGGAGCTGGTCACAGAGCGGTGTCACCTCCTTCAACACAACCTGCAGCTTCACACCAGGGGTATAAAGGTGCTGTTAATGGCTGTTAGGGTCACAGTTTTATTCAGCTTCTATGATCCGGAAATTTCCAGACAGGACTGGGTGACATATCCATCATCTCCCAGTACGTCGACATCACTGGTGACGTCCTGTCAAACTGATTTAGACTGATTCTTCCAGAGTGCCTGCTTCCTGTTTGATAACCAGTCCTCTCCCATTCCTTGTAGCACATTCGAAGGGCTAAATAAGAACAAGGAACATCAGTCAGTAATTCAGCCCGCTCCAGTCTGCTCCACTACTGAGTACAATCATGGCTGATATCATCTTGGCCTCAGTTCCACTTTCCTTACATCTCCAATCTTCTGGTCTCTTGTTGTAGATTGCGGCACATGAAAAAATATCCACTCCACATCTACACTTTCAATTACTTTTAGCATCTTACAGACCTCAATGTTATCTCCTTTCATGATTATAAACTTGAGAGTATGCGCCTGAACTGCTCAATCTCTCTTCATCCCTCATTTCTGGAATCAATCTAATGAACCTCTTCTGAATTACCTCCAATGCAAATGCATCCTTCCTCACCCAAATAGTACTCCAGTTGCAGCTTCACTAATGTCTTGCATAGCTACAGCAACACTCCCTACATTTCTACTTATTCCTTTTACGAATAAAAACTGAACCTACACTTGCCTTTCCCATTACTTGCTCTATCAGCATGCAGGTTTTCTGTGAAATGCACGTGAATACAGAGACCCCTCCACACCTGAGCACTTTAAAGTTTCTCTCCATTTAGATAATAATTTGTCTTTCTATTTCGCTGGCCAGATTGAATAATTTCAGTTATCCACTTTAACTTTCATTGCCAAATGTTTGCCTATTTAACCGCCTATCCATGTTCATTTTTAAACCTCTTCCATCCTTATTTCGAAGTAATTTTCTACCGACGTTCGTGTGATCGGAAAAATTGGTTATAGTATTTTCTATCCTGTCAACCGTGTAATAATATTGATGACAAATAGTTAAGGCATGAGTACTGAAATCTGTGGCACCCCACAAGGTACATTTGTTAAAAGAAAAAGACATCTGACTGCATTTTGTTGGTTCACCAATCCTCTACCCAAGCTAATAAATTACTCCTAAACCCATGTTTTCTGGTTTTACTGCTTACTCTTTGGACAAGCGATATATCCAATCCCTTCTAGAAGACCAGATAAAGTCCATCTCCAGAATTCCCACTATCCACCTTGTTTGTGACAGCTTTAAATAACTCAAGCAAACAATTCAACATGATTTAGCCTTCGTAAAACCATGTTGACTTTGACGGAGTGTGGTGTAACTTTGCAAATGTTCTGAACAATGGATTCTAACAATTTGCCTTAAATTGTTATAGTTTATCGTTAAACTTTACTCTCTAATGTATACCATTATTATACGTTCTTCCCTTTCAAAAACCTTTACGTATTCTTGGAATTCCTGTTTAATGGCCACAAGGCTTTAAGAGATCTGCTCCAATTACTGAGTAAGAGCCATGTGTGATTAGATTACTTACAGTGTGGAAACAGGCCTTTTGACCCAACAAGTCCACACCGCCCCGCCGAAGCGCACGCCCCACCCATACATGTACCCCTCACCTAACACTACTGGCAATTTAGCATGGCCAATTCACCTAATCTGCACATCTTTGGACTGTGGGAGGAAACGGGAGCACCCGGAGGAAACCCACGCAGACACGGGGACAATGTGCAAACTCCACACAGTCAGTCACCCGAGGCGGGAATTGAACCCGAGTCTCTGGTGCTGTGAGGCAGCAGTGCTAACCACTGTGCCACCGTGCCGCCCACCGTGTGGCTGAATGGACTCATCATCCTGCTGGTGTACAAACTCGATGGGCTAAACTCTTTCTGGTATTCTCATGTTGTCGGCTCCAAGGCCAGAATGACCTCCTCCTGTTGATGTGTTAGAAGGGTGGGGGATATTGGGTCTTCTCATATTCCTCCGTAACAGGCTGGAGAAACTGAATGGTCTCCTCACACATCCCTGACATGGGACCGAGGTCTTCTATGATTGGTCTTATCCTGCTCCCTTACAACAGATACGTGTCTGAATTACCTCCACCTTTCTCTTAAGAGAACTCTCAGATAGATTGTATCCTTATCCAATTCACTTGCAACAGGCTCAGTGGGGCTGAATGGCCTCCTGATATCCCAGCATAACAAATTCCAGTCACTGTGTGGCCTCTTCCATTTCCTGTATAACAGACTTGACGGGGCTGAATGGACTGATCCAGTTGCTGTGTAATAGGATACTGGTCCGTATGGTCTACTCTGGGTCCAGTGTTACACGCTCGAGGGGCTGATTGGCCTGTTTCTGTAACTGCATATCAGGCCCCAAGGGCTGATCAGCCTCTTCGTGTTCTGGTGTGACTGTGTTGAAGGCTTGAATATTCTTGTATTGTTACTGTGTAACAGGCTGGAGAATGGCATGGATTTTTAATTATGTGTGTAATTGGCTTTGGTTACTCACACCACTGGTCATCTGTGAAAAAATAAGATTATCTTTCATTCGTGTAAAGTCCAATGTTTATTGGATCAACCATACCATCCTTTCCTTATAAACTAACAGCTTCATTACACTAATCAGTTGAGGGAACAATCGCAGAACTGCTTCCAATGTACCAATATCTTTTCCTCAGTGAGGAGATTAAATCTGTACATACTACTCCAGATGTGATCTCACTAAGAACCTGTACAGTAGCAGCGACACTTTACCAGCCTGCTGTAAGTTTTCCACCCAGGTTAGAGCAGTCTCAGCTGCCGTGGGAAATACACAGCATTGTTGAAAAATCGTTTTCCTTCCCTACTTCACCAGGAGATCTGGAGAAAATCTCAGAATAAAGCTTGAGAAGATCATAAACGATGTGGTAAGATGATTTCTACCATTAGTCTCCCCAGAACCAACTTCACTGAGATTTCACTGAATCCTGAAAGGTGGAGCTCAGAAACAGCAATGAGAAGCAAACATTGATGAGAGTTATAAATTAAAGTGAAATCTGAAATACAAATATTGGGCGTGTTATAAAGTAGGAAATAGGATATACACGTTTGTGGTGACTGCAGTAATAATGTACTGTTTAAATTATATCTAAGCTGTGTTAACCCAACTGAATGCTAATGCTGTGAAAAAAGAATTTCATGATCACGCATGAGATGGCTTGCATTAACACTATTTCGAGCACCGAAGTCGAAATCCGGTTGTTTAGGAATTGGTGTTGAATGAACAGAAGAGGTAATTAAAAACTTTGCTGTAAACGACCTTTTTCCGAAAAGTGACCGCAACTTTTTATTTGAGATTAGGTTCCCTAAGTATGGAAAAAGGCCCTTCGGGCCAAAAAGTCCACATCAACCCTCCAAAGAGTAACACACCCAAAAAAGTTTCCCTCTGATTAATGCACCTACCGCTATTGGCAGTTTAATATGGCCAATTAATTTGACCTGCACATCTTTGGACTGTGGGAGGGAACCGGAGTACCCGAGTACCCACCCGGAAACGGGGAGAATCTGCAAACACCACACAGACAATCACCTGAGACTGGAATCAAATAGGGGTCCCTGTTGTTTTTCGGCAGCAGTGCTCGACAATGAAGAACGGTGCTGTCTATACTGGTTTTATGATGTTTGTGTACACAACAGTTTTTGTTTTATTTGAAGTAACCATTATGAATCTAAGTCATGCAAGCCATGAAGGTGTGAGGAGAAACTGGGGACTGCAGATGTTGAAGGTCAGAGTCGAAGAATGTGCTGCTGGAAAATCACAGTTGGTCAGGCAGCATATTAATGGCATGAGAATCGACGTTCCAGACATTAGCTCTTCATCAAGAAAGGGGCTTGAGAACCAAGGGGGTGGGATAAGAGATAAATGGGAGGGGTATGTGGCAGGGGGAGGAAGCCTGGAAAGTAAGAGGTAGATGAAGGAGGAGTTGAAATTGAAAGGTGATTAAGGGAGACAGAACGCCTCATCTACTGCATCCATTCAACACTATGTGGTCTTCTCTACATTGGGGCCACAGGATCATTTCAGAGACCACGTCTGGCACAGCCACACTGGCCAACCTCACCACCTTGTGGCTAAACACTTTAACTCCCCCTCCCGCTCCACCAAGGACATGCAGGTCCTGGGCCTCCTCCATCACCAAACCCTAAGCACCTGAGTAATGGAGGAAGAAAGCGTCATCGTCCCCCGTGGGTCCCTTCAACCACAAGTGATCAATGTCGATTTCACCAGTTTCCCCATTTCCGCAAATCCCATCTTATCCCAGTCCAACCTTCCAACTCGGCACCACCATCTAGAATGTTCGTATGTGTCATTCTTCTTTCCCACCTGTCCACTCCACCCTCCTCTCTGAGCTATCACATTCACATCGCCCCATCCACCTATTAGATCAAAGGAAGCAGTTTAGAAAAAATGCTGAGTGTTGCAGTAAGCCAGTGGATTCAGAGAAATGTAGGACCCAGCAAAGGACAAAGAAACTGAGGGGAAAAAAATCAAAACGCGAAGAAGCATGCAAACAAAGAAACAACATAAAAACTGTTATAAAAGCTTCTAACAATGTATGAAACAACACTAAAAACAAGATCAAACGTGGAACAGTGAGTGTGCGGACAGGGTAATCTATTGTAAAGAACAGAGACATTACAGGGAAAAGAATCAGATTCTTTGTGTCTGTCTTCATGGAAAAATATCCAGAAAGTCTCCCAGAAATACCAAGTGACAACGGGACTTGTATAAATAAAGTCTAAGATCATTCATATCAGTGATGAGGTAGCATTTGAAAGGACAGCAGGATTGACTGTTGATAAATCTGACAGACCAGATTTGCTTCATACAAAGATTTCAGTGGAAGCAGCAATAGTCATATTGGTTGCATTACACATTTTCATGTTATTTCCCAAGACATTCCCGAAAGGCAGGTAGCCAATCGGGATAAGGGATCGTTACAAATATTATCCACCAGTTTAAGAACGGATGAAGATGGAGAGTGGTGAACTACAGACCAGGTAACTTGTCATCTGCAGTCGGGTATCTGTTGGACTCAATTACAAAGAACATGCTACTAGATATATAGAAGGTAATGGGAAAACTGAGGAGTATGATAATGCATCGATGAAAGGAAAACCATAAGTGGCAAACTATCTTTTGTAATAGTTTTAAGATAATTCTTGTAGTCTTCATCCATGAGGAATCAATGAATAACGTACAGTTCGATATTCAGCAGCATTTTTTAAAAGAACTCACATACTAATATCATCAGAAAAGTTAAAGCGGAAGGTATTGGGCAGAACATATGCAAATGGGAAAGTAACAATTATGTTTACAGTCATGTGATTGTTCCTGGAATATAGAAGATGCCGTGCACCCGTTGCATACCGTGTTGCTGAGACAATAATGAGAGTATTGTGTACTGCTGTGGAGTCCCCATCTAAAAACGAATATACTCAGTACAGAGGAACTGCAAAAGGCATTCTCCAGATTAATCCCTAAGATGGCAAGATTGTTTGATTGGGACACTCAGCCTGTGATCTCGAATTTCAAATAATGATAGGTGATTGTAGTAAATCTAAGAAACATAGAGGGGACTGAATAACAGAGGACATGGAGAAATGCCAGCAGGTGCAGTTAGGGAGAATCCCATGATATTCTACACGGACAACACATAGAACAGAATAATCAGTGAACAGTTAGTGTCCATCAGAAATCAAGGGGACAATCTGTTTTTGAAGCTGGAGAACAGTGATTGGTTGTGACATGAGATCTTCACATGTGTTTTACTTGGGAGAAGGAGGAGGCAGCTACAGAATTCGAGTTCTTTGAGGACGTGACGAGAAAAGTTGTTGAGGGTCGAGCTGTGGATGTGGTGCATATGGATTTCAGCAAGGTATTTGATAAGGTTCCCCATGGCAGGCTCATTGTGAAGGTCAGGAGGAATGGGATACAGGGGAACTTAGCTGTTTGGATACAGAATTGGCTGGCCAACAGATGCCAGCAAGTGGTAGTAGAAAGAAAATATTCTGCCTGGACGTCAGTGGTGAGTGGTGTTCCACAGGGCTCTGTCCTCGTGCCTCCACTGTTTGTAATTTTTATTAATGACTTGGATGAGGTGATTGAAGGATGGGTCAGCAAGTTTGCAGACGACACAAAGATTGGAGGTGTCTTTGACAGTATAGAGGGCTGTTGTAGGCTGCAGCGGGACATTGACAGGATGCAGAGATGGCCTGAGAGGTGGCAGATGGAGTTAAACCTGGACAAATGCAAGGTGATGTATTTTGGAAGGTCGAATTTGAAAGCTGCGTACAGGATTAAGGATAGGATTCTTGGCAGTGTGGAGGAACAGAGAGATCTTGGTGTGCAGGTATATAGATCCCTTAAAATGGCCACCCAAGTGGACAGGGTTGATAAGAAAGCATATGGTGTTTTGGTTTTCATTAACAGGGGATTGAGTTTAAGAGTCGTGAGATCTTGTTGCAACTCTATAAAACTTTGGTTAGACCGCACTTTGAAAACTGCGTCCAGTTCTGGTTGCCCTATTAGAGAAAAGATGTGGATCCTTTGGAGAGGGGTCAGAGGAGGTTTACCAAGATGCTGCTTGGACTGGAGGACTGATCTTATGAAGAGAGGTCAACTGAGCTTGGACTTTTTTTCATTGGAGAAAAGGAGGAGGAGAGGGGACCTAATTGAGGTATACAGATGAAGGGCTTTTGCCCGAAACGTCGAATTCGAAGCTACTTGGATGCTGCCTAAACTGCTGTGCTCTTTCAGCACCACTAATCCAGAATGTGGTTTCCAGCATCTGCAGTCATTGCTTTTACCTCGTATACAAGATAATGACAGGCATAGGTATAGTCGAAAGCCAGAGAATATTTCCCAGGGCATAAATGGCTAACACGAGGGGTCATAGTTTTAAGCTGGTTGGAGGAATGTATAGAGGGGATGTCAGAAGTGGGTTCTTTACGCAGAGAGTTTTGAGAGCATGGAATGCGTTGCCAGCAACAGTTGTGGAAGCAAAGACATTGGGGACTTTTAAGAGACTGCTGGAAATGCATATGGTAACAGAAATTTGAGGGTGCAAACATGAGGATGAATGGTCGGCACAATATCGTGGGCTGAAGGGCCTGTTCTGTGCTGGACTGTTCTATGTTCTATGTTTTAAGATGGATGGGGCAGCTCTTGAACAAATTGATGTAAATTGTGAGCAGGAATTTGAGGCTTTGGCTGATAGAAAATTGGACTGGTTGCCAGGCCTGAACGAGTTGTATCGCAGGTTGCTGTTGGAGTCAAGGGAGGAAAGAATCTGAATGAAAAAAATGGATTTGAATCTGACCATCGGGGTGGTACCAGAGGACTGGAGAACATTTAATGCCATTCCAATTTACAGTAAAGATGGTAGAGATAGACCAGGGAGCTATAGACAAGCAAGTATTAGATCACTGTTAGGGAAACTACTGGAGAAAATAGAGAAGGAGAAAATTGAACTCCAATCAGAATGGCAAGGCTTGGTCATGGATACAGAGGGAAGTCAATCTAATGAAATTGAATTAGTTTGAGGAGGTCTATTAAATAGTTTTGAGGCAAGGACATTGACAAAGCTCCACATGGGAAAGTGGAGAATAAAGTAAAATTCAAAGTTTGGGAGAAGATTTGTAGCTCGGGTGCTCTTTGTTGTGGTTCTGTTCGCCGAGCTGGGAATTTGTGTTGCAGACGTTTCATCCCCTGTCTAGGTGACATCCTCAGTGCTTGGAAACCTCCTGTGCTTGGGAGCCTACATCACAGAAGCGCTTCACAGGAGGCTCCAAAGCACCGAGGATGTCACCTAGATAGGGGACGAAATGTCTGCAACACAAATTCCCAGCTCAGCGAACAGAACGACAACAATAAAGTAAAACGTCATGGAATCAAGGATAGCTTGAAAATTTTCAACGAAAATTGTCTTAATGGCAAGAGACGGGGGTGGTGGAGAAGGCTGTTTGTGTGACTGGAGTTCGGTGTCCCCTGGTGTACCACAGGGATCAGTGCTGCGTCCCTGTTATTTGTGGTATTCAAAAATGGCGCAGATGTAAATGGGGGGGGGGGGGGGGGAGTGGGGGGTTGTTGGGTGGATGTGGTGGAGGTTGTGCGAAGTAAGTTTGTGTTTACCCAGTTGGTTGGCAGTGAGGAAGAAGGTGTTATGTTATAGAAAGATACAGATGGATTGGATCAATGGCAGATGGAATATAAACCTGATAAATATGAGGCGATGCAGTTTGGAAGTAGGAACCAGACAGGGAGGACTCAATGAATGGCAGCACACTAGGAAGCTCAGAGGGTGCTTCTCCACAAATCCCTGAAAAAAACTGGACAGGGTAATAGGTTAGTTAAGAAGTGGACCTTGGGTGTAGCATTTATTAATTGGGGCGTACATTATAAGTGTTATACAGGTCTTCGGGCAGGCCAAGATGGAATACTGTGTGTAGTTCTGGGAACCACATTACAGCAAGGACGTGATTGTGCTGGATGTTGTGCAGAGGAGATTCACCAGGAGGTTCCCTGGGATGGAGCATATCAGCTGTGGAGAGAGGATGGATAAGCTCTGGTTGTTTAATTTGGAGCAAAGAAGACTGAGGGGGATGTGATTGACAAGGATAAGATTATGAGGGGCATGGACAGGGTGGATAGACAGCAGCTGTTCCTTTTAGTCAGAGGATCAAGAACAAGGGAGCACACTTTTAAAGTGAAGGGGATGAAGGTTAGGGAGAATTTAAAGATTTTTATTTTTCACCCAGAGGATGTTGGGGTCAGGAATTTACTTCTTGAAAGGAGAGTTATCACGGGTATCCTCACAACCATTAAAAAGTGCTTGATCGAGCACTTGGAAGTGTCATATCATTCCCGGCTATCGCCCTGGTGTAGGAAAGTGGTACGACTGTATTTCTGACAGCGGTATTTCTGACAGTACAGAATATATACTCCTGTGTGTGTGTGTGGCTATACAAGGTCAATCATTGAGCAGCCATGGTAGGAATTGATGTGTTTCTGAAGAGTATATTCATAAGCGTTATAAGACTGAATTGTAATAGCTTGTCAAATAATGTCAATGTGAGAAATAACAGAAAACAAGTGCAGCTTCCTTACAATCTGAAACCAGAGAATGGAGAATGGGGAACAGGGAAATGGCAGAACTATGAAACAGCTACTTCAGTTCAGTCTTCGCAGAACTTTCTAACAATACCAGGAAAATCAAGTCTGTTATGGAAAACGATATGATCCATGGAACATAAAGCGTAGTAAGTAAATGGTTTAGGAGAAATTATTAGGGCTGAAGTAATAATCATAGAAAACACGAACATAGATTTATGAAATGAGAATTATTTTTCAGAAACAGACTTGGAGACAAATGAAATAGAAGCAATGGGTGTAAAACATTTGGATTTTCAGAAATTTGTTTGCTAGAGCTCCAAACCCAGTTTGCAAAATCAAATCTCAGTGAATTGGGGCGAAAATATGGCCATGTTTCTAGAATGGGACAGCTGGCAGGAAACAGTGAATAGAAATAAACAGACTCGTCAAGCAAAAGCATGACATTGTCTGTAAGGTATGATTCTGTGAGCATGACTATGTTCAAGACTCCCCATCACCTTCCCCAGCTATCTCCTGTCTCACCAGCAGGACGGACACAGCAGATGAGGTGGCACAGTGGGATACAGTTGGAAGGGAATTGCTCTCGTAGTCCTCAACAGTGATTCTGTATGCCAAGAAGTCTCATGGTGTTAGTTTATACATGATAAAGGAAACCTCCTGCTGATTACCATGTACCAACCTCTCTCAACTGATGAGTCAGTACTCCTCCATGCTTACCAATACTTGGAGGAAGCACTGAGGGTGAAAAGGGCGCAAAATGTACTCTGGGTGGGGATTTCAATGTCCACAAAGAGTGACTCAACAGCAGCATTACTAATCGAGCTGTTCGGGTCCTAAAGGATATAACTGCATGACTGGGTCTGTGGCAGCTGTTGAAGGAACTAACAAGAGGAAAGTACATACTTGACCACATCCTTACTAATCTGCCAGTTGCGGAAGAATCTATCCATGATAGTATCGGTAAGAGTGACCACCGGAGAGTGATTGTATAGACAAAGCCACGCCTTCAATTGAGAATAACCTCCATAATGTTGAGTGGCACTATCACCGTGCAAAATAAGACAGACTTAAACAGACCTAGCAGATAAAGTCTGGGTTTCCATAGGTGCTATGGATCAGCAATATCAGCAGAATTGTACTCCCCCACAACGTCATGGCCTAGCATACCCCCTCACAACAATTAACATCAAGCCAGAGAAATGACCTTGGATCAATAGAGAGTGCTGGATGGCAGGAGCAGCACCAGACATACCTGAAAAAGAGGTGTCAACAAGAAGCCACCAACCAGGACTACTCTCGTCATAAGCAGGAAGTGATAGACAGAGTTACGTGATCCCACAAGCAACCGTTCAGATCTAAGCTCTGCAGCCCTTCCACTTCTAGTTGAGAATAGTTATGGACAATTAAACGAGTCATTGAAGGATGAGATTCTACAAGTATCCCCATCCTTAATGGTGGAAGAGCCCAGCACTTCAGTGCAAAAGATAAAGTTAATGCATTCCCAACAGTCCATCTCGGCCTACTTCAGTGGTCCTCAGCAATTCAGTTGACAGTCATCAGCCAATTTGGTTCACTCCACACGATATCCAGAAACGGTTGGAGAGACTGGATACCCCAAAGTGGACACATGCTGACAACATTCTGGCATGAATAGTCCTGAAATCTTGTGCTGTAGAACTTGTCTCTGCCCTAGCTAAGCTGTTCCAATATCATTTCAACAATGAACATTTCCCCAATTAAGTGGAAAATTACCCAAGTATCCCCTATACAGAAAAAGCAAAACAAATCCAATCCGGCTAATTACCACCCCATCAGTTTACTCTCGATCCTCAGTAAGGTGATGGAAGGTGTCAATGCTTTCAAGCAAAACGTGCTCAGCAAGAACCTGGACAATGACACCCAGTTTGGGCTCCACCAGTGTCCTCGTTACCTTGGTTCAAATATGGAAAAAAAAGCTGAATTCTAGAGGTGGAATGAGAGTGACAGCCCTTTTAAGCAAAGCGGCCTTCGACCAAATGTGGCATCAAGGTATGTTAGCAAAACTGGAATCAATTGGCACTAGGGAAAAACTCGCCGCTGGTGACAATCATACCTGACACGTAGGAAGATGGTTATGGTTGATAGAGGTCAGTGAACTCAGCTCCAGGACAAGTCTGTCGGAGTCCTTCGGGCAGTAGCCTAGGTCCAAACATCTTCAGGGCTGCTTCATCAATGGCCTTCCCTCTACTAAAAGGTCAGAAGTGGGGATGTTTGCCAATGATTGCACCATGGTCAGCAACATTTGTGGCTCCTCAGATACTGAATCAGCTCATGTCCAAATGTGACAAGATCTGGACAGTATCCAGGGTGACAAGTGGCAAGTAATCTTCAGGCCACACAAATGCCAGACCGTGAACATCACCACTAATATACAATCTAACCACTGCCCCTTGCCATTCAATGGTGCTACTATCACTGAATCCACAGTGGTCTGCAAAGGTTCAATAAGGCAGCTCACCACCACTTTCTTAAGAGCCACCAGGGACAGGCAATAAATGCTGGCCCAGCCAGTCACACCCAGATTCACGAAATAAATAAATTGAAAAACAACATTTTTTAACAGAGGAAGGTTGCTGAGGTATCACAGGGATCAGTGCTCGGGTCCCAACTGTTCAAAATACCCATTAAACATTTGGTTGTGGGAATCAAATACAATACCTGCTGACAGCACTAAAATATGTTGTATTGTGAGTGGGTGAGGAGGTTGCACAAAAGCTTTTCGCTGACTAAGACAAGGGGAATGAATGGGCAGATACATGGCAGATGGAGAGCAAGGTGGGTAGAGGTGACGGTGTGCCCTTTGGCGGGAACAATAGACTGGAAGCCTATCGTTTAAAAAGGGATTGTTTGAAACATGTTGATCTACAAAGGGATGTATGCTCCTTTTTGTTGTTTCCTTCTGTGCAGCCCTCCGAGGTCCCTGCAGCGCAGTGAGGTCTGAACCCAGAAGTAAATACTGGGAATGGCATTGACACGCTGACCAGTGTATATAGACCCACCAAGTGAGAAGCTGCAACATTGCAAAAGATCTGGAAATCCATGTAGACCAGTCACTGAAAGCAATATTGCAGGAACAGAAAAGCAATTAGGAAGGTAAATGGTGTGCTGACTTTCATTTCAGGGTGATTTTAATCCAGCAGTAAGGGTGTCTTACCGCAGCTCTACAGGGTTTTGGTGAGAACCCATCTCAAACATTGTGCAGTATTGAGTGCAGTTTTGATCTCCGCACCTCATAAAGGGCAAACCTGACTTTGAAGGAGAGCCATGAAGGATGACCAGACAGATCTTTGGGATTAACTATTCCAGATGCTGGAATCTGTAACCAGAAAAGAGAAAATGCTGAAAAATCTCAGCAAGTCTGACAGCATCTGTAAGGAGAGAAAAGAACTGACGTTTTGAGTCTAACTGACCCTTTATCAAAGGCTCAGTAAGACTCGAAATGTCAGCTCTTTTCTCTCCTTACAGATGCTGCCAGACTTGCTGAGATTTTCAAGCATTTTATCTTTTTTGATCTCTGGGATTACAGGCTGATTGTGGGAGCAGTGTTTGGGGCGACTGGGACTGTATTTCATGGAGTTTAGGAAAATGAGTGGAGATCTCAGTGAGATATAGAAAACTCTGATCGGGTGTGACAGATTGGAAGCAGGGATAATAATTCCCCAGGCTGTGGTGTCTAAAGCAAGGGGCCACAGTATTTGGTCCAGATAGGCCATTCTGCATAAGATGAGAATAAATGTCTGCACTCAGCGACTGGTGAACCTGGGGAATGCGCCTGAATCTGGAAGTCAAGACACTGAATATAAATAAGGATTTAGAGACATTGAAGGGATGAGGGGAGAGCAGGAGTACGGTGTGGAAATAAAGGCCCTCCATCATTATATTGAATTGTGTAGCAAACTCGACAGACCAAAGGGACGACTGCACTTCCTATTTTATAGCTTCCCAAGGTTAATCACATTAACGGATGTATTCATTGTGTGGGATAAGTGCATTGTGGAGATGTTTGAACATGAACGACAGTGAGGAAGGGTCAATGTGTTGAATGGCTTACTCCTTTCCCGATGTTTCTGTGCAGTCGGTGGTAAATCTCTGTAAATGTTGCCACAAGCTCTCAGATGTTAGGAAGGAGGTCTCTGCAGGGTCAACAGACCTGTGTTGCCTGTTCCCTTTTCCGATACCGGCTGGGGCTGGGAATTCTGTCCAAAGTTATCCTTTAAGAACTCAAAGCAGTTTGAGACAATAGAGTGACTTGATTGGCCGATTCAGAGACCATTGAACAGTTTTTCACATGTCTGTGTGTCTGGAGTCACGTTTAGGCCAAATCGGGAAAGCACGGGAGACTCACTTCCTAAAAGCACATTGGGGAAGGAAATTAGTGTTTACATTCGACGTTGGCTTCAAGGTCACTGTTACTGATGCCAGATTTTGCATCTTAATATTTTTTACAATTTATTTTTTATTTCCACCAGCTGGCAGAATATTATCCTGATCTGAATTAGTAATCCAGTGACATTTCCACAACAGTACCATCTCCACATGGGGACCTATCGGAAACCACACTGAGCAGGTTATTTCTGTGCTGGTTGCCAGCTCTGTCAAAAAGAACTCCCACCAATGTGACTATCGTGATTGGACTGAGGGAGTGGTAATTGGTCAGATTGTAATTATACTCCTCTTATGGGACCGGACATAGCTGCATAAAATTTCCAGATTGCCAGGTAGGTGTCAGAGTTGGAGCTGGAATGAAACAGAATCCCCAGGGTCACGGCTTGCTGTCCAGCACAAGTCTTCAGTCCTATTGCAGGAATGGTGTCAGGGCCCATTGCCTTTGTTGTATCCAATGTGTACTTCATGTCACGTGCAGTGAATCGAATTGGTTGAAGACTGGCATCTCTGATTCTGTGGGCATCATGACGAGAGTGAGGTGGATCATCCACTCAGCACTTCTGGCTGAGAATGGTGCAGATACAACATCCTTGTGTTTTACACTGGTGTACAGGACAGTTCTGTTATGCAGTATGGGGACACTTATGGAATCCTCTCCTCCAGTCATTTGTTTAATCTTCCATCACCATTTATGACTGAATGTGGCAGGACTGCAGAGCTTCGATCAGATCTGTTGGTCAAGTGTTGTAGCTTTAATGTGTTAGCATCAGGTTTAGGTTCACATGGTTCTCACCCTCACAAGTTCACCCACAATCATTACTATAACATATGTCGTGCTGATGGTAATGACAGACTAAGGAGATTTTCCCTGGGCAAAAATGTTACAGGTTGTGGTTGAATGCTGTTCTGCTTCTCCTGCGGCTGTGGTCTACAGCACTACATCAATACGCAGTTTTTAGCTGCAATATTTGCAATGCAATTCTGCTGTCTGTTCCCCAATTCTCACTGAGACGCATTCACCCATCAGCCCTGTACCCAGTGACCTAACCTTGTTTCTGATGTGGAATTACTTCCATTTTCATACTCTCATTCTGCTGAGAGTCTCTCCCCGGGTCATGCTTCCAATCTGACACATTCTGCAAAAACATTTAACTGCTTTTACTGCAATTACTTAATTCATCTGCAGTTTTCCTTCAGTAATGTCATCTTCTGTGTTTGAAGTGAATGTGTTTCCCTCTGTTTCTCTCCCTGACCATGATTCAGAGCTCTGTAGTGTCAGTGATGCCAGCCTTATATAGTTTCAGAGCCAATGAATTCTCTGGATTCTCAATCAACTTCATCTTTTTGTATGTTTCCTCTTTTGGTTTGATGCCTTATCACTCATGGCTGCCTTGGCCTCCCATGAGTATGATTCATCTCCTTTGGGATGAATTTCTGATATCCTCCGAATTATCCCCAGAAACTCCTGCCATTGCTGCTCCATGGTCTTTCCTGCTCGGCTCCCCTTCCAATTTACTCTGGCCAGCTCCTCCCACATGTCATTGTAGTTACATTGTTCAATTATAATCACATTACATCAAAAGGAGAACAATAGATATAAACCAAAAGTAGGAGTTTTGAGAGAAGGGATGTGAAGAATAATTGGTAAATTTCTTAACTAGATACAAAGAGAGAACGAGAGAGAGGATATAGACGAGGAAATGTGAAAAATGAGAAAACTTTATTATTGAAAGTTTTAGATGTATATTCCTCAATGTTTTGGCAATGCCTATGTGCTGTGGTCCTTTGTAAAGTGCATGTACAACAGAGCAATGTGTTCAAATTCTGGATCTGATGGCAGATTTTTTATCTCCAATGATATGACGGACACTAACTTTGGAAAGAACCCAGCAGGCCAATATATTGAATTCCCGGTATAAAGGGGATAAACTGAAATAAGTCGGGATACCAGAAGCAAGAATTTATGACACACATCCTGATAAGAATGAGAGATTAGAGTCGAGAATTCCAGAAAAGAAGGGAACATTGAGTGGAGGGGAACATATCACTTTAGATGAACATCAAATAATGTTTTATAAATTTTATACATCATGTGCTGGCATGTGCATCATTTTTCGCTAACTGTGTCTCCGTTGTTCATTGAGACTGTTGTGCACAGATGAAAAATGTTTCTTATCTTCACATACACATTGATTAAACAGTGTGTATAACATTATTTTTCCGCCATTGAAGTGGTCCTGTTGTCGTGCTAACAGGATACATGAACACCGACTGGCCACCAAAAGACACGACATTGGCACTATGTTCCATACATACAGACAAAGAAAGGCACCACTTTGATTGGGACAGCACACACACATAATAAGACACGCATACTAAGAGGAATGGCATTCTAACCAGAAGTCCATCAAAAAACACGTAAATTTAGATCCTATCTACCTTCACTTGTAAAACAGAAGAACTGGAAATGACATCACCCACCTTAAAAACCAAGACCTATAAATAGAGAGGTGGGAAATACCACCAGTGCTTCAGCGGAGACACTCACTGATGATGTTACCTAGTCATGGTGTTGAAACATCTGAAAACAAACCTTCAAGCACAACAAGCTAACGTGTATACATATGAACTGTTATTTTGCTTTTATTAGTGGAATGTTGGAGTTCTCATGTTCTAACAGATAACGATGTGAGGTGATCTTTTCTGGGTGTGTGGTTTTAATCAACAGAGGGGTTCGACATTGATGTCATAACAGTTTGGGGCCTTGCCGTATGGGATTTGGACAGATTTGAACAGATTTGGGGTACAAAATGTCCCAGCAGATTCCAACACGTGGCAATTAGTGACCTAGATCTTCAAATAAAACAGGTGAGAAAATTCATTTTATTTTATAAACTTGTGGTTAGTTAAATTAAAAGTGTGAGAAATGGCATTTAACATTACTAAAGCGGTTCCCAAATTTGCCAAGGAAGTTTACAAAGACAGAAGAAGGAATATTTTTAGAATTAGCAAATAGGTTGGAATTGGGTTTAACCAGGGACAAAAAGAAAGCTGAAATTGTAATGGAGTTGGTCAAGCAGTTTGGTGTGTCAGAGAAACAGACAAGTCCAGTAGAGTTAGAAAAAAACTTAAATTGCAAATATGGCAACTGAAGCTAGAAAATAAAGAAAGAGATGGAAACAGAGTGAGAGAAACAGAGAAAAAGAGGATAAAGAAAGAGAGAGCGAATTTGAAATTCAGAAGTTGGGAATTAGACAAGAAAGTTAAATTAACAGGATGGAGATGAAAGAAGAACGTAGGGATGTACACAACTATGTTAATACCTTGTCATATCTCAGTAAAAAATATGAAATCCTTTTATTTTGTTTGAAAAAATGGCTCAGTAGATGGCATGTCCAGTGAACTTGTGGGTAATGCTAGTTCAGACTAAGATGTTGGGCACAGTTAGTGAGGTATGTGCAGTGCTGTCAGATGACGGCTCAATAGATTATGCAGATGTAAATCTAACTATTTTGAGTGGTTATGCATTGATACTAGAAGAATATAGACAGAGGTTCAGAAAAATAGAGAGAGAATCAGGTCAGACTTATGTTGAGTTTGAAAGAATTAAACACAGTCATTTTGATATATGGGTGCGGGCCATAAAAATGGATAAGACCTGTGAGGTTCCAAGGGAAATTATTCTGCTGAAGAAGTTTAAAGACTCACTTCCAGAAATGGTAAGAATTCATGTGAATTAACAGAAAGTTCAAGAAGTGAGAAGCGCGGTAGAAATGGCAGGTAAATATGTATTGGTGCATGAGATGAAATTTAGCTTCTGGGAGGATTTTCATCCTGTGAGGGATAGAAATTGGAAGAAGGGGAGATCCTACACTGCAAAACATAGAGTAAAGCACATTGGCAATAGTTTACCACAGGGGAAAAATAAGCTCAAGGGTTTGAAAGGTGGTGAAAGGCCTCGGGTGTTCTCATTATAACAGAGTGGAACACATAGAATTACAGTGCCGATGGTTTAAGAGGGGCACTTCGAATAGGTGTTTTCACTGCAGTAAGCTGGGACACACAGTGGTGGGCGTTGAACGAAGACACTTTGGGAAAAGGTGCGGGAAAAGAGGTTAAGCCAGTGGCATTAGAGTACCTGGTAAAGAAGACCCCAAGTCTCCAAGGAGCTACAGGAGAGTGCACAGCCTAGTTATAGGGTCAGTGTCTGGTCTCTATAAAGAATTCGCCTCTGTGGATGAAGGTTACTCAGAAGGTGTTGGTGGAGGGGGGGGGGGGGAGGAGGGAGGACAAAAGAACAATAAATAATAATTTTGTGAGATACGGGATCTGCTCAGTCTCTAATAGTTGAGAAGTGAGGTGCCAGAAACGCACAATAGATCAGGCAGCATACTAAGAGCAGGACAGTCGAAATATCAGGTATAAACCACTCATCAGGATTATGGCGGGGGTGGGGGAGAAGGGGGCTGAAAGATAACTAGGAGGGTTGGAGCTGGGATGGTGGGAGGGTCAATGGGAGGGCGATAGGAAGATGTAGGTGGGAGTGATAGTGATATGTCGGAGGGAGGGTGGAGTCGATAGGTGGGAAGGAAGATGGACAATTAGAACAGGTCAAGAAGGCAGTGCTAATTTGAATGGTTGGATCTGTGATGAGGTTGGGGAAGGGAGATTTGGAAATTGGTAAAGTTGATGTTGATGCTGTATAGTTTGAAGTTTCCAACTGTCCTACCACCTTTCCACTTCACCCTCCTCTCCAACGTATCACCATCACACCCCACTTGCATCTACGTATCGCCTTCCAAGCTCCCGTCCATCCAGCTCAAGCCCCACCCTCCTATTTATTTCTCAGCCCTCTTGCTCCTCCCTTATCGCACACTTTCCTGATGAAGGATTTATGCCTGAAACGTCAACTCTCCTAGCTCTCGGATGCTGCCTGACCTGATGTGTTTTTCCAGCCCCACACTTTTCAACTCTGATCTCCAGCGTCTGCAGTCCTCACTTTCTCTCGGCCTCTTATAGTAAGAGATGGAAGTATTTTCACTCTTTCTGACATATTATTCAAGAGCGTGATAATTTGTGGAATGGGGACAGAAATTAAGCATGCCCTTGTGGAACATCAGGTTGGAGTGCCAAATTAAGATTGGGGAAGAAACAGTGACAGTTAGCGACAGTGTCAGTTCCAGGAATACAGTTTGTTCTCGGAGTTGGTATCCAAGACGGGAGAGGCACCCCTTGTGGTGGAGAAGGCAAAGGAAGACGAAGGAGCTGGGGAGTTAAAAGAATAAATAACCAGGAATTTTACCAGACAGTGTAGTAACAAGATCCCACTGTCATAATTTACAGCAGGAAGGAAAAATGAAAGAAAGAAACAAAGGAGTTGATGTTCAGTTACCTGACACCCTGTTTGGTGTAGGATAAACCTGAACAGGCAGAGAGTCAGGCAGAAGTGTTTAATCCCTAAAGTCTAATGGACATACAACATATACACAGAGAGAGAGAGAGAGAGAGAGAGAGAGAAGGAATCAGAATGTATTGTCGAACATTATTAACTTCAAGATATAATCCTAAAATTAAAACAGAGACCACGATAGGTCAATGCAGAAGGGAAATGGACTGAAGTGCACCAGATTGTGTTACCGGTAGCATACATCATTATGGTTAGCACAAGAACTAACTGCAGATGGTCAATTGGTGTACAGAAGACTCGGTGTACAGAAGCATTTCTCGTGGCGCGGAATGCACAAGGACGTGGTTAATTTTTGTTGTACATCATTCATACCAAATCGTAGGTAAGTCACAGGCATTATTAAAGCCAGCACCTTTGTTGCCAATTCTTGCATTTGAATAACCTTTCACGTGGGTTATGATTAATTTATAGCTGCCCTTTCTAAAATAAAAGTGGAAACGGATATTTGCTGACAATAATGGATGTGTCCACCAGATTGCCAGAGGCAATTCCATTATTGGAGTGTAAAGGCAGACAGGGAGGTGGAGGAGTTGGCAGCTTTCTTTACTCGCTGTGGGCTACCCAGAGAGATTCAGTCAGACTAAGGGTCTCATTTTACCCCTCAACTGTTTAAGAAAGTCATGGATTGCTTAGGCATACAGCCCTTCAAATCAAGGGCGTCCCATCCTGAATCCCAGGGAGCCTTGGAAAGTTAGCATCAGACACTGAAGACCATGTTAACAACGTACTGTCAAGATTGCCTGAATGATTGGTATAAAGGTGTCCAATTAACTTGCTTGCCTTCGGAAATGCCCCAACTAAATCTACTCAGTTTACTTCCTTTGAATTAATATTCCTACATAAAGTGAGAGGTCCTTTGAAAATAATCAAATATAAATTGACAGGACCAAAGCCGGATATCTCACACTTGGATTATGTATATGAGTTATGGGAGAGATTAGATGGAGTTGGTGATTTAGCTAAACAGCACCTGAAGAGGACACAGTATAGAGTGAAGCAGAAGGCAGATAAAAAACTCTGAAACTTTGACGATTTCCCGTGGGGATGAGGTATTAGTATTTCCACCAATATTAGGAAATCCCTTTAAAGCCCGGTTTAGTGGCCCCTTTCAAATAAAAAGAATGTTGAGTCAGTTAAACTATCTGGTAAAGATATCGGATATGACAAAAACTTTATCGAGTATGTCATGTGAATGAATAATGCTCCAGCCACATTTAAGACTCAGGTATAGAGTTGTGGCCAGATGAACAAATTGTGCAGCTTATCTGAATGATGTAGTGATCTTTAGCAAGTGATTGAAAGCTCACATGTTACAGTTGGCAGAGCATGTTGAACGACTACAAGAAGCAAACTTGGTAATAAACTTCAAGAAAACAGAATTCACGAAGGCAGGGGGGACGTTCTCAGGACATTACATTGGACATGGAAGATTGATCCCATAAACACAAAGGCAAAGCGCTTTGAGGAATTTCTACGACCATCCTCGAAGAAAGAGATGCATGATTTTTGGAACTGAGTGGTTTCTATCGGAAGCTTGTTCCAAACTTCAGCAGCGTATTGGCACCACTGATGGATTTATTAAAGAAGAACACAGAATTGTGTTGGAAAGAACAATGGCAGGAAGCATTTGAGAATTTTAAAGCACGATTAATCACTGCACCAGTTTTAGCAGCACCAAATATTTTGCAACCCTTTGATAATTGTGTTTGATGCTCGGGATATAGTGGTTGGAAATGTATTGATACAGAAAGATGACCATGGAATTGAATGGCTAATTGGCTACTTGTTGAAAAAACTCAATATCCATCAGAAATAAAAAAACAAAATCTCCATTATTGAAAAAGAATGATTAAGCTTTGCACTGGAGTGACAATATTTTAGTGTTTATATGAGAAAGGAATTGTCGGAGATGGTTGTGGACAACGACAAAACTCTCGCATTTTTTGGAATATTTAAGGACCAGAATACAAGACTATTTCATTGGAGTCTTATCTTACCGACTTTAAACTTACAAAACGTTGGTCCTAAAATGTGATAGCAGATGCGTTATCGCGGATTAAAGGAAAAAGTTGAGATAAGATTTACTTATTGCAGTGTTATATATGTATGCAGAATTAATATGCATGGTATAGCTGAGATGAATACTTTTGTATTTCATAACAACGGGATTAAGAATTAGAGGAAATGAAATGAAGCCGCCTTTTCTTTTGCTGCTTCATGTTTCTTTTCCTGAAGTGGGGAGGTGTTATGAAGCCAAAAGCATTTCCAGTCATTTTAAGACAGAATGGGTTTTGCTGAATAGAAATGTACAGCCACAGATGCCAGCTAAAGGTCAGACTTTTCCAATTGTAACAAATAGGTGGGAAATTAATAACTGAATTTTGGTTGCTGTTTTGACAACAATTCAAATACAACCAAAGAGTTTACCTTACGCTCAGAATGCCAGAAAGAATGTGAATGTTATTGTTTAGACACCTGGAAAGCAACCAAATTATGTGAATTATTATATCATGGGGATTATATAAACACAGCATTTTGAACACTAGAGGGAGAGCCACTGGTATCCAACAACAGAGTAAGTGCTGTAGAGCAGGAGTGCTAACTGGCCATCTCAAACATTCTCTATCAAAGATACCTGGTCATGTCGAACCTACTTGCATTAAAAAAAAATGACCCAGGGAGATCAGCAGCTGGAAGAGTGAGCACAGCGGGGAAGATAGAGACTGTGTGATCTTGAGATTATAAAGTTTAATATGTGGGTTGTTAGAACAGCATATTTTTACAGAGTCAGAGTCAGATAGTAAGTAGCTAAGACAATAGTTGTGAATAGTTGTTGTTTAGTGGTCACTATTAAAGTTAAGAAAATAACTTGCTAATTTTTGTTTAAATAGTGGAATGTAGGCGGTCTGTGCCACTCATATTTTAACAGATTATGAGGTGAGGTGAGCTTTTCTGGGGCTTTGGTTTTAATTAACAGAGGGGTTTGACTCCACTTTGTAAATGTCCATCCACACTAACCCCATTTCCCTGCAGTTGGCCCATATACTTCCAGTCTTTTCTGATTCACATATTTATCAAAATCCTTGTGAAATGTTGTTAATGTACCCCCTTAGTCACATCCCCCTTAGCTCATCCTCATACCATCCTCTGTAAAGAAGTAGCCCCTCAGGTTCCCGTTTACTCCTTCCCCTTTAACCTTAAACTGATCCCCTCTCGTCCTCGATTTTCTAAACCTCGGAAAAGACTGAGAGCATTCACACTATCCATATTCCTCATGATCTTATACAGCTTTATAAGGTCCCGCCTCAGTCTCCTACACTCTAAACAAAAGGTCCTAGCTTGTCCAACCTCTTCCTATAGCTCAAACCATTGGGTCCTGGCAATGTCCTTGTAAATTTCTTCTGCACTCTTTCTAATTTCATGACATCCTCCCTATAACAAGGTGACAAACTGAACACAATACTCCAAGTGCGGCCTTACCAAAGTCCTGTGTGACTGCAACATAAATTCCCAACTCCTGTACTCAATGTCCTGCCTGACGAAGGCCAGTGTGCCAAATGCCTTTTTCACTGCCCTGCCTACCTGACACTCCACTCTCAGGGAAGCGTGCAGCTGAACGCTAAAGGTCTCTCTGCCCACTATACCCCGTAGGTCGCTCACATGCAGCATGGAACTCCTACCTTGATTTGAGATTCCAAAATGCAAGACCTCACACTTCGATACTAAATTCCATTTGCCATTTCTCGGCACACTTGCCGAACTGATAAAGGGCCTGCTGCAATTTCTGATAAACTTCCTCACTGATCACGCTACCATTTATTTTAGTGTCATCTGCAAACTTACTAATCATGCCTTGTACATTCTCAACAAAATCATAGATAACAAACAGCAATGGACACAGCCTACAGTCTGACAAACATCCTTCCACTCAACTCTCTGCTTCCTACCAACAGGCCAACTGTGTATCCAAGGGGCCAAATCCCCCAGCATTCCCCGTGATGGAACGTTCCAGAGCAGCCTGCCATGTGGAAACTTATCAAAGTCCTGACTGAAATCCATAGAGACTACATTTACCTCTCTGCCCACATCAACCTTCTTGGTCACTTCATCAAAGGACTCTAAGAAATTTGGGAAGCATGATCTCCCACTCACAAGTTTATGCTGACTGCTCCGAATCAACCTTGTGTAAATAATGGTTGCAGTCCATGGTATGCTGTCCTTCATTGTAAGATGATTCGAGTACATAGTTAAAGCCATCTTCCAGCTGTTATAGAGCCTTGCTGAGGGAGTATGTGGGGCACTCTCCACAGATTTGATCTCCTTTGTAAGGAATGATCTCCTTACCACAGACACAGGTGATGGTAACATGAGAATAAAGTGAAGAAGCTGAGTGTTTAATCTGTAGAGCTGTGAGAGACGAAGAAATGGTGATGCTGAAACACGAGGAGTGGCAGCGATCACTTATTTCCAAAAGAGACATTGACAGGGAGAGAAATTCCATACTTTACCCAGGATTGATTGGGTTGATTTATTGCCACATGTACCTCAGTACAGGGAAACACTTTATTTATGAGCAGTGGAGGCAGATCATTGCGTCGAAATAGACTTGGACAGAGTAAGGCACACCGGTTACACTGAACAGGACATGCACTAGACAAAATCAACATGAACAAGATCAGCAATATTTGAACTTAGAGAGTCCATTCATCAGTCCAACGTGACTTTCCTAATAGTTTATATGCCTACATTAACTCTCCCCATGTTATTGTGCAGTCGGCGTGTGAACCCTGTACTGAATGTCAGGTTGCTCACAATCCCCAACAGCAGCCACAATCCCTTCAATCTGAAACAGGCAGCTTTTCCCAACAGCTTCCGCCCTCCATAGAGAACACCAGGCTGGCTTCTCGGAGATAACATATGCTTTCTTGAGACTTCATACAAGGCATATGGCTTCCCTGCTCACGCTAGAGAGCCACGTTAAAGTCCCACGTGTGTATCATGAGCAATGGAGCCAGGAGGAACAACGTGGATCAGTCTGTCTGTGAACCCTCTGCTCCACTTGTTCATTATGTTAGAGCATCAATTAGGAGACAGTGAAGACTACCCATGCTGGAGATCAGAGTAGAGAGTCGATTGCTGGGAAAGCACAGCAGGTCAGGCAGCATCCGAGGAGCAGGAGAATCTGTTTTGGTCATAAGCCATTCATCAGGAATCAGCATAAATTCCCTCATTCTGTTCCTGTGTAAGTGCACTGAGGTGGGAATGGCCTCCTCCTGTTCCTGGATAAGTGGCTCAAGGGGCTGACTGTCTCCTTCCTCATCCGATTGGACAAGGACAGGGGTCTGACTGGGTTACCCCTGGTTCCTGTTTGACAGTTCGATGTGCTGACAAGTGTGATGATGCTGCAGCTTTAAGAGGTTATTCTGTCCTGGTTTCTTTTAAGAGATATTGAACGATTGTTACCAAGCTGGCTAGTTCAGACCACGTGAGTAACAGCTAGAAGGCCTTGTGTTTATTTTAATGCAGCCTGAATGGGTGTGGCCAGCTCTCACAGATTAGGATCTCTGGGTTTTGGTTTCTCAGTAACATCAGAAACTATAGGAGTCTCCACAGAGTTGTAAACTTCCGGGAGTGTCTCCTGGCTGCGACTCTCTGAAATTTCTCTTGATGCTGTTCTCAATTCCAGAATTTTCCTTTTTGCCAAGGGCTGTGTTTATGGGAATTTCCTATGTTGGACTAGTTCATTAGTAATAATTCCTAGATCTATTATTCTGTTAAGCTGTCCAATAGAATTACGTTATTCTAAATTCCTCTTTCTTTGGTTGTATTTCATCGTTCGTGTTGAAATAAATGGTGTTTTGCTTCACACCGAGTAGTTTGACCTGTCACATTGCATCTGGAACAGACATTTTACATTTCCTTTAAAGTAAGAAAACATTAGAGTCTAGGCTACTGCCTTCAAATAATTTCGAGGGGCTCTGGTGTGGTCGTTCACACTAGAATCCTTCTCTTCTTGAGTAATAGGCTGGAGGCACTAAATGGGCTGTCCCTCTTCTTCTCCAATAGTTTCAATGGGCTGAATGGCTTCCTCATATTCCAGTGAAACCAACGTTGGATGCTGAATGAACTCTTGTTTTACTGTGGCAATGTGCAGTGTCAGGCAGTGCTTTTACATGAATGTTACAGACACTTTAACAGCACAAGTCTCAATGGAGTCTGGGTTTTGCTGTACATGGACAGAGACCAGTTCAGGAGCTGACAGGGCATAAAATGTTCTAAACATTATGGAATCTTCAGTGACCATACCCACTTCTGATCTTATAGTGGGGACGGTGGGGATGAGGGTGGTGGCGGGAAACATGGATGAAGCAGCTGAAGCTGTTTGTGAAGAGGAAGCTACCCTGAGGATCTCCCACAGAGGTGACTCAGGACTGAGATGATGAACATGTTCCTTTGTGACATGTTTGACTCCAAACACTGGAGAGTTCACTCTGATTCCCATGATGTCCAGTTTTGTTAAGCTCCTTGATGTCAATAAAAGTCAACCACTGCCTTGATATCAGGGTCAGTCATTCTTACCTGAGCCATTGTGTCAACCTCTTTTGTTCACATCAATAAGCCATGATATAGGAGCAGCAAGTGTTTTCTTCAAACAGGTGGTGTTGAATGTCAGGATTTCTCTTCTCACGAGTGTTATGACTGAAAGTATTTGAAGAGGAGGTAGATAGATATTGACCTGTCAGAGAGGTGAGGCGATGAGGAATTGGGCATTAAAGAGGATTTCAGAGCGAGAGCAGATCAGCCACAATCTTAGTGAAGGACAAGGCAGGCTTGGGGAGTGAACGACCTGCCCCTGTTTCTGATGTTCTCACATTCTGTTTTTGGAAAGTTAGTGGATGTTATTTTAATGAATGTTTGTTATTGAATTTTGCATTCAGGAAGCTCAGAGGATTTTGTGAACCATTGCTGGGAGCGGTATAGGGGCTGCATTCTCAGTGAATCTGGGTCGACAACATCACCAACAAATGAAGCACAAGTTGCAGAGAGGGGAAACCCTGTAAAGAGAGATGAGGCCTCTTTCATACCCAGTCTGTGTTTTCCAATTACATTTCCCAAATCACCTCAAAGCGTGTGTAACAATCTTGAGAGGTTGAATTCTGGCTATTGAGGGAGTGCAGCGTAGGTTCACGAGGTCAATTCCTGGAATGGCAGGATTACCTTACACTGAAAGACTGAAACGACTGGGCTGGTATACCCTTGAGTTTAGAAGACTGAAAGGGGATCTGATTGAGACGTATAAGATTATGAAAGGATTGGACACTCTGGCAGCAGGAAACATGTTTCCGCTGATGGGTGAGTGCCGAACCAGAGGACACAGCTTAAATATACAGGGTAGACCATTTAGGGCAGAGATGAGGAGAAAGTTCTTCACCCAGAGAGTGGTGGCTGTATGGAATGCTCTGCCCCAGAGGGCAGTGGAGGCCCAGTCTCTGGATTCATTTAAGAAAGAGTTGGATAGAGATCTCAAGGATAGTGGTATCAAAGGTTATGGAGATAAGGCAGGAACAGGATACTGATTAGGAATGATCAGCCATGATCATATTGAATGGCGGTGCAGGCCCGAAGGGCAGAATGGCCTACTCCTGCACCTATTGTCTATTGTCTATTGAAATGTCTCCTCTGTTTCTTTGCACCAGGCTATAGGAGTACGTAGTCTCCAACTGTTCCTGTCTAGCAGGTATGAGCGGCTGAATGGAACACAGAAACATGGGACTGATGAGCAGGAGTGGGTCATGAGATACTTTGATACTTCTCCGCCATTCACTATGATTGTGGCTGATCAGGTTGTGGTCTCAGCCCCACTTTCCTGTCTCCATCCCATTGTGCATGACTCATTTCTCTGTCAAATATTTACCTAATCCAGCTTTCAATCAATGTGAACTGAGAGGTACGATAAACTTTCAGTGAAGAGAATTCCGACTTGAATGGCCCGTTCAGAGTTTTTCATCATCCCTCTTATAGAATCAGAGAGAGTAATGCAGAATGGAAACAGACCCGTTGTTCCAACCTGTTCACTCCGATCAGATATCAAATATGATCCTGTCCCATTTGCCAGCATTTGGCCAATATTCCTCCTCTTACAGCTATATTTATTAAATGTGCGATCGTAACCACGTTCACCACTTCCTCTGACAGCACTTTCTGTACATAGAAAACTCTGTGTGAAACATTTAACTTCAGGTCCCTTCTAAATCATTCGCCCTCGCCCCTCCAACCGATACTGTCCTGTTCTGGAATCCCTTATCCTGGAAAACAGAGCGTGGCTGTTCAGAATATCCATGCACTTGATGATTTTATAGACCTCTATAATGTCACCCCTCAACCTCTGACACTCCAGGGGGAAACACCTCAACGTAATCACCCTCTCCCTAAAGCTCAAACCACCAGTCATGGAACATCCGTGTAAGTCATTTCTGCAGAATACCAAGTTGTACGCAGTATTCTTAAAGTAAGCTCACCAACATCCTGTACAGATACAACATACCACCACAACCCCTATACTCAATGTTCTGACTGATTAAGGCAAATGTGCTAAATGTGTTCTGCACCAGATTGTCGACCTGCGACTCCACTTTCAAGGAACAATGTACCTGAAGCCCTATGTCACTTTGTTCTACAACACTCCGCAGGACCTTACCATTAACCGTATAATTTCTGCCTTGATTTGCCTTCACAAATTGCAAAACCCCGTCTTTATCTAAATTAAACTTCATCTGTCACTCCTTGCCCCATCTATTTGTGGTCTCCTTGTACTCTGAGGTAATCCACTACACACCTTTCTGATGTAATCTGTAAACGTACTAACTATGGCCCCAATATTCACATCTAAATCCTTTACATAAACGATGAAATGCAGTGAACTCAGTACTGATTCTTGCAGCATACTGCTGCTCACAAGCCTCCAATTTGAAAAATATCCGTCTTTCTTCAAGTCAATTGCGACGAGCTTCTTCTGTATCCCATGTGACTGAAACTTACTAATCTGTCTACCAATCAGAATGAAATACTAGCGTTGAAGAGAGGCTGAGTAGATTAGGTTTATTTTCACTAGAAAAAAGGAGATTGGACGGGGTAGTGGCGGAGGCGGGGGGGGGGGGGGCGGGGACCTGATTGAAGTTTGCAAAATCATGAAGGGTATAGACAGGGTGGACAGAGACAAGCTTTTTCCCAGGTTGAAGGATTCAATAATGAAACGTCGTGTTTTCAAAGTGAGGGGTAGAAAGTTTAAGGGGGATACACGCGGTTAGTACTTCACACAGAAGGTGGTGGGCGTTTGGAACGCGTTGCGAGCTGAGATGATAGAGGCAGGTACAGTAGATTCATTTAAGATGCGTCTGGACAGATGCATGAGTAGGTGGGGAGCAGAGGGATACAGATGCTTAGGAATTGACCAACAGATTTAGACAGTACATTTGGATTGGCTCAGGCTTGGAGGGCGAAGGGCATGTTCCTGGGCTGTAAATTTTCCTTCTTCTTTGTTCTTTAAGTGAACACCTTGCTGAAGTCCATGTAGACAATGTCTACCGAACTGCCTTCATCAATCATCTTTGTCACCCCTTTTCAAAAAACTCAAGCAAATTAATGAGCCATGATTTCCCATGCAGAAAGCCATGTTGACTACCCCGATCAGCCCTTGCCTTCCCAAATGTATGTAAATTCTATCCCCCAGAATCTCCTCCAACAACTAACCCACCACTGACATCAGGCTCACCGGCCTATAGTTCCCCGGCTTTTTGACTCACTGTTTCCTTTTCTATTCCCACTCTTCCACTGCTCACAACAAATGTTAAATGCAACTATGTCGGTGATATGGCCGATGATATCGGTCCCAGACTGGGTCAGGGTCAGTTTTAGGAACAAGTCAGGCTAGTTTGTTTAATCTGCTAAAACACCACCTTTATGATCCAAAGCAATGTTACTCAAACTATGATGGTAGGATGAATGGCAAACTGTTTGGGTATTGCAATAATATAATCAACATTTCCCTTTTTAAAAAATGCTGACACACACACACACACACACACACACACACACACACACACACACACACACACACACACAAAATCTCTGCAATTTTAACTTGAAAGAACTTCGTCCAAATATTATTGGACCTCGTGACAAAGTAAACATTGTGAGATTGTCCAAAACGTTATCCTGCTTCTGAAGATATTGTACTCTCACAAGCTGCTAGTAATGGGATTTCATCCTGGGAGAGTTTGGATTTTGCTGTATTCCCTTTGCTTTAGGCAGTGAGTAGATTCCAGTGAGTTCTGGTTTGGGATCACCCAAAAGATAGCACAGTGGTTAGCACTGCTGCCTCACAGCCCCAGGGACTTGGGGTCGGTTCCAGCTTTGGGTGACTGTCTGTGTGGAGTTTGCACATTCTCCCCTAGTCTGTGTGAGCTTCTATTGGGTGCTCCAGTTTCCTACCACAAACTGTGTAGAATCGTTGGATTAGTCATGTTAAATTGTCTGGAGTGTCCAGGGATTTCTAGGTTATGTGCAATAGTCAGGGTTAAATATCGGGAAATGGGTTGGGAAGGTCGTTGTGGACTTGTTGGGTTGAAGGGAAAATTTCAACACTGCAGGGATTCCATAAAAATAAGAAACGTAACGATGACTGTAGAGGATTTTTTTTTAGCTCGCACACATTGCTGTGATGAGGAACAATGAAGGAGAGAGAGCGCAAGAGGCCATTCTTTCTTGGGGCAGATTGCATTTTCTCCCTCTCTGAGTTGAATCACATAGTTATGTCATCCTCTCCCAAACTGGACCATGCGAGGTCTCCTTGTACATTGTCCAAGCTATGTCTCCATCACATTCCCTGTTCCATGTAGATGCATCATTGCTGCTGTCATACACAGAGCCATATCCTTCGCAGAAAATAGTCTCCGTCTATTTTAAGATCTGTTTATATGTCCCTGCATCATTAAAAAAATAAAAATGTTTAATTTATTCAGAATACCTGTTTTAAACTGAATGCATTTTTAAAAGAAATACAGAAATTGTTGGAAAAGCTCGCCAGGTCTCTCAGTACACATATGCTGTAGTTGTACCAGCCTCCACCACTTCCTCTGGCAGCTCATTCCATACGCACACCACCCTCTGTGTGAAATGGTGCCCTTTAGGCCTCCTCAAAACCTTTCCCCTCTCACTTTCCACCAATGCCCTCTAGTTTTGGACGCCCCTAACCTGGGGAAAAACCCCTGACTACTCACCCTACCCATGACCATTCTGATTTTATAAACCTTTACTGCTGCGAAATGTAACTCCAATCAACATGAATGGCTGTACTTTCAGTCATCCCGGGCCTAAATTCTGAAATGCAATACTGACACCTCTTCCTTCTCTATCAAGTCACAATTCTAAATCCATTTTATTCAGTTTGTTCAGATGTATCCTGAGACAATTCTTTGGGCTTTAAGCCTGCACCTTTGTGCCTGGAGGTAGGGATACGAGCATCACTCAGCAGTACACATAGAGTTGTAACATCATTCTCCTGTGTGTTTGTTCATCAGACTGTCCTGACATGCCGGGACTTGAATCCAAGCCTTCAATCCCAGAGCTAGGAACACTACCACACAAGTTCAGGTATTGGAACCAAATCCAGAGCTCTGGCTCAGAGACAGGGACACTACCCACCACACTACCATACCCAGATTTTGGGTCATATTTTAGTGCCCACTTTCAGCTTGGTGTGAATTTATTATAATCAGGTTACCATTACTGAATTACAAACAACACTTCGTATTATTCAACAAATGCAAGATATTTGTCTCAACTGTAGGGTATTGAGTGTACGTGCTGCGCCATCAAAATTAACTATGAACATCTTTAATTGCTATTATCTGTAGTCTGCAATATTAAGGAAAGAAATCCTGCAGACACACTCTGTCCAATGAAGGGTCTCAAATAGATATTTATTACTGAACACCAGAGACAAAGGAGGAGCTTAATTTCTGACCCCAAAACACCGATCATTTTTACCCAACTCTCACGTGCGACTCCCCTTTTCCTAAAACCATCAAATGACACCAGGCCACTGATTACTGTCCAGCCTCTCCTCCCCACTGACTGTCTCTGCAATCTGTCCCTCCTCCCCCTAACCACACATGGCATCCCAAGCTCAGGATCTTTGTGAAAATCAAGGCCGGAGTGTGTCGGCATCCTGGAGACGGATGGGCGTTTTAAAATTGAAGGGGGAGGGTAAGGTGACAGGAATATCACTCACTGGGCTGAGGGGTGGATGATGGAGTTTAGTTTGGATTAATGCGAAGTATTGGGTTTGGTAAATCAAACAACAGCAGGACCTATACAATTAAAAGTAGAACTTTTGGCAGTGTTGTAGTACAGAAACCTAGGCCGTGAGGTTTAATTCTTTCAAATTTGCATCTCATATAGATAGTTTCGTGAAGAACGTGTTTAACACACATGTCTTCATAGGACAGACCTTTGAGTATCGGAATTAGGATGTCATGTTGTGGTTGTAAAGGACATTGGTGAGACCTCATCTGGAACACTGTTTCCAATCTGGTCGCCCTGCCCGCTCATTCCATAGGCACACCACCCTCTGGGTGAAAAAGATGCCCCTTAGGTCACTTTTAAATGTTTCCCCTCTCACCTTAAGCCTATGTCCTCTAGTTCTGGACTCCCTGTACCCTTTGAAAACACCTTGACTATTCACTTTGATATCACTGACGTTGATATTATTAAGCTGGAGAGGATTGAGAAGAGATTAACCTGGATGTTGCTGGGAAAGGAGGGAGTGAGCTATGAGGAGAGGCTGGTTCGGCTGGGACCTTTTTCACTGAAGAATATGAGATTAAGCAGTAACTTTACAGAGGTTTATAAAATAATGAGGGTTACAGAGAAGCTGAAGGGCTGATGTCTTTTCTCTCGAGTTGAGAATTCGAAACTGAGGGATTTTTAAGGTGCGAGTAAAAAAGATTTACGAAAGTCATGAGAGGTAATTATGTTAGATAGAAGTTGGCTTGTGTGTGGAATGAACTTCCAGAGGAAGTTGTGAAAGCAAAGACAGTTACAAAGTTTAAAGGACATTTAGATCAGTACATGGATAAGACATCAGTTTGGATGGTGCTGTGAGCAGCTGCCCTCTCACTCCCCATCTCTGAATGAATCCCTGTTGGTTTTCACCCTCTGCCAATGCTTGTGCAGTGGCGTGTGGAGACCAGCAGACGGTGACATTGCACCACTTTAAGCACCACAGAGACTGCCAGATCTGCCCCACACAGAGACACACAGATACACACACACGGGAATTTTCAGGGCGCGGCGTGAAGCCCATCTGGTAATTTAAATGAAACATAAAGAAATACTCATTTAGCCCCATAAACTGTTAAAATATGAGTGACATATCTGCCAAATTCGACTGTTTAAATAAAAAAGTATCAATTTATTTTTTTCACTCAGAAAGTGAACATTTTATATCAACTATTCACAACTCTGGGACCCCCTTTCTCTTAACTGCTTATTAACCGACTCCAGTTCTATAACAATATACTGTGTCTGGGTCTGCCATCCTCTCGTATCACAGGTGCTTGTAATCTCTCAGTTCAGAACAGCATTCCCTCTCTGTTGAACGTGAAGTACACACTTTCAACTTCATCACATTATCGATGAATATCGATAAGTGGATCCTATCCGGATTTTTTTTATGCTCTGTGGTTTGTCAATATTTCATTTGCTCCGTCTGGTGTGTGTCAGGACTTTTGTTGCTCCATTGACAGCATGTCATTTTTCGACTCTGTCCATAGGAATATATCAGTATTTCACTTGCTCACACTCGTGTATTTGGGGCAGGTTTTTCAGTTGTTCCATGGGGACTGTGACGCTACAACAATCTCAATGTTTGTCGATGCCAGCGAACCTGGAAGAACTTTGAAGTCTATGGAGGAGAGTGTGGAACTCTAACAGGACAATGTCAGATGGAGATCAATGCAGAGCAGATTGAGGTGATTCATTTTTTGAGGAAAGACAATGAAAGACACTTTAAAACAGACTGTGCCATTATAAAGGGGCTGCAGGAGCAGAGAGCGCTACGTGTATGTGAGCACAGATTGTTGAAGATGTCAGGACAAGTGGGGAGGGCAGTTACTATCACAGATTAGTTTCAGTATCTGACCTGTTCACAGAGGGAGGCGCTCCCTTCCTGGGAGGTGGTGGTGACGATGTGTTGTGAGCCCACCCTCCTGCCCATTGAGACCGTGGGGATTCCATTTGTACCAGCTCGACACAAAAGGGAGATGGCATCAGGGCCACTGCTTCGAAGTTGTGCCGGGTGGAAACGGAGCTGCCGGTGGGTTTAAAGTGAGAATTGCCCTTCACTGAACATTGATCTTTACTCGGTCGGTGGGACGTGGATGTTTCAGAATCTCCATACGAGGTGTCCCTGTCCTCTCCGACTCCTACCAGGATCCTCACCACATGGCAGGTGGGAGGAGGGGTGAGGGAACGGATATAGGGCACTCCACCACCCGGATAGGCCCTCCCTGTCCTATTCCAGGCTATTTCTCCTGGAATGGGAGAAACGGAGGGAGGGAGGGAGGGTGGGAGTGGGTGGGCCTGCTGTTAGTGCTGGTGTAGGTGGGGGACATGGTCATGGTGAGGTGTCCGGAGGGAGTCAGTCCACAGCGTTGTATCCATGCAGTGTTATTAAAGTGGTGGGTTCGGGGGAGGGGGGGGGGTAAAGTGGAGGGAGAGAGAGAGAATGAGAGACAGACAGAGACAGAGAGAGAGAGAGAGAGAAGGTGCTGCATGCGGCAGTGAGAGTGGTGGACCATGATCCTTGTTCGGGGGTCGGTCCTATAACAGATACACAGTGAGTGTGAGGGAGCAGAGAGAATACAGTGACCCTGATCCTGACCGAGCGAGGAAGGTTATTGATGCTTGTCCTGTATTGCTGGACATTTCCTCAGACGGTAGATACTGCACTGAGCTGGGTTGTGAGCTCAGACCATGCTCGGTGGGTCTGGTGGTGCGGTCCACTTTGGGAAGAGAATGGTCCCCCTCTATACTAGCCCATTCACCAGGACCTACGTGCACCTGTCGACAAACCGTGGTGTAATTACCCCTTATCTGCCATGCTCGGGCTAAACTGTGTAGGGCAGCTCCGAACAGAGAAAGCTCAACAGTGTGCTCAGTGGCCTTTTAAAGGTGGCGCCAGTGTCATGGATCATGGAATATCCAGGGGCACCCGGGCGATGGTGAGTTTCTCCAGACATATTGGATGGGAGAATCGGGCTGGTATTGAATGAGAGGGACACCATGGGATGGGGTGGGAGGTAAATGAGGTGAGTTCGATAAGATAGCACCAGGAAACTAGCTCGACCTAGTGTGGATGATCCCTCTGTCACAGTCAATGGAAATAGCACTGAGACAAATTATTGTTAGATTTAAAGTTTGGGAGAAGATTTGTAGCTCGGGTGCTCGTTGTTGTGGTTCTGTTCGCCGAGCTGGGAATTTGCCTTGCAAACGTTTCGTCCCCTGTCTAGGTGACATCCTCAGTGCTTGGGAGCCACTTCCAATTATTCATTAGTCAGCTAATTAACAAACAAACACATCGACCTGAACTCAATATACCGGCCTCTACAGCGGACAGCTGGAACTGACAACCGGAAGCGGCAGAGACAGGCCACTATAAATGCCGGAGGAAACAGCATAGAAGCGCTTCACAGAAGGGTCCCAAGCACTGAGGATGTCACCTAGACAGGGGATGAAACGTTTGCAAGACAAATTCCCAGCTCGGCGAACAGAACCACAACATTGTTAGATTTCGTTCAATGAGTCAAAGAGTCTGCTGACCCTACACCCAGATACAAATCTGCAGAACAAATACTCATCCAAAACTCTGCGTCATCTGAACTCCCACCAATATCATGTTCACCTACCATTCCTGGAAACACTTATGTTACAGGATGCTGTTAAAATGTTTTCATTTCTGCATTCGGAAACCTGGGAACACATCCTTCCATAGCACTGCCGCTCAGTCTCCCCCACTCTGCCGATTTATCATACCCCTCCTATTTGTTATTGTTTAAACTGATTCCCCCTCCATATCTGTATCTCTGTGGCAGTGATGTTCAGACTCACAGCACTCCCTTGTCAGGGCACAATGGAGATATGGAGCTGTAAATGGATGGGAGCTGCACATCCTGTCACTTCCAGCACGGGCTAGAAGTTTCCCCACACTGGGCAGAGATCTAACACAGTGTTACAGATCAATGCACTGGGGAGGTGTACACAGTCCTACATGCTGGGACTGTAAATGCCCCTTGGTTACAGATCAATGCACTTGGGTGGGGTACACAGTCCTACATGCTGGGAAGGTACATGCTCCTTGGGTACAGATCAATGCACTGGGGTGGGATACACAGTCGTACATGCTGGGAGGGTAACTGCTCCTGCCTTACAGATCAATGCACTGGGGTGGTGTACACTGTACTACATGCTATGGGGGGGGTGGGGTAACTGCTCCAGGTTTACAGATCAATGCACTGGGGAGGTGTACACAGTCCTACATGCTGGGAGGGTAAATGCCCCTGGGTTACAGATCCATGCACTGGGGTGGTGTACACAGTCCTACATGCTGGGAGGTAACTGCTCCGGGTTTACAGATTAATTCACGGGTGACCACTGCACAGGTCGCTGTGCTGGTCAGACTATCTGGTTGAGGTTTATTGATCAATGCACTGCTGTGGTCTGCACAGGTCCCCGTGTTGGACAGATATCTAATCCGGGGTTATAGATCAATGCACTGCTGTGGTCTGCATTTGTCACCGCGCTGGACAGATATATGGTCTGGGATTATAGATCAATGCCCTGATCTGATCTGCGCAGTGTTCCACTCTGGCATGATTGCTGGGTTGTATTGACCAGTGCAGTGAATCAATCTGCACAGATTGCTGGTTTGTACTGAACAGTACATTGGCATGGTCTGCAGTGTTACACGGTGAACAGATATCTCCTCTGGGTTGATGGTGTCTCGGCTGGTTCTGTGAGGTGGATTGAGAATGTGGTAAATCTAACCATTTCAGCTGATCTGGCGATGCCTTTAGTTCCCATTCCTGTGATTGGACCCTCCCTCTCTCACCCCATTAATGTTACAGTGTGTCCAGACTGGTGGGGTGGGTAGTGGGGAAAGGTGATGGACAGGTCAAGGGGTTCCCCGGAACGCTCTGTTCCAAACATTCTGTAACTGCCATTCCACAGAACGCTCTGTTCCAAACATTCTATAACTGCCATTCCCCGGAACACACTGTTCCAAACATTCTATAACTGCCATTCCCTGGAAAGTTCTGTTCACAACATTCTATAACTGACATTCCCCAGAACGTTCTGTCCCTGACATTCTATAACTGACATTCCCCGGAGAGTTCTGTCCCTGACATAGTTTGTGAAAGGCCGGACGTCGGTGAATTGAATCATGGATATGATCCCGAGGGAAGAGATCCCGTTCCAGGGAGAAGGAGACACTGTTCCGAAGATCCTTCAGGTGGTTAAAGGGGTGAAACGTTTTCCCTGCGTTTACATTTCTCCACGACACAGGATCGACCACAATTTAGACCAAAATACAGAAATTCCCAAACTCCATTTGCCTTCAGGAAACTGGGAGAGAATCCTTCAGGACAGCAACGTTTCCAATCTCCGTATTAGGAACTGGGAAGAAGTGACCTGTGTCTCCTCTCAAGTGATCGAGTGTGTGGGAATGTTCTAGAAACCATCTGTCCTTATGGATGTGTCTCCTAGTGTTTGGGGAGGGAGGGTTTATTGTGGTTTATGTCACTTTCTTGTCAGTAATTCAGACCTTCCCATTTGTTATTCCAGCTCCAATTACTTTAATAAATCCCTGAATACAGGGACACATTTGAAAATCTCACTGGGTCCCCGATCAAACGGGTCCCTTTGCCTCCAGGCTGATGGATAATGGTTTTGTTTTCCTTCCTCATAGTTAACATACTGACCATCTACGTCCTGCTTTATAAAGATTGTGGATTGTCTCCATGTGTCAGACGTTACCTGGGGGCCATGGCAGTGGCGGATCTCCTGGTCATTATCCTCGACCTGATCCTGAGACACATTCCCATTGTTTTTTGGAAACACTTTTATTTCCTGAAGTACTCTGCCCCCGTGTGTAATATCCACGCCGTCCTGCTTTATGCAGCCACTGACTGCTCTGTCTGGTTCACCGTCACATTCACCTTTGATCGGTTTGTGGCCATTTGTTGCCAAAAGCTGAAAAGTAAATATTGCAGTGAGAAAACGGCGGCTGTGGTTCTGGGAGCAGTGACTGTGCTGAGCTGTTTAAAGAACATTTTCTGGTATTTTATGTTCACACCTCAGTATGGGCTGATGACCGACCGCTGGTTTTGTTTTGTAACACTCGCTGTTCTATACTCCATTTTCTGGGTCACAATCGAGTTCCTCCACCACATTCTAACCGCGTGTGTCCCATTTCTCCTGATTCTGCTGCTCAATGTTCTCACCGTCAGACACATTTTAGTGACCAGCAGAGCCCGCAGGAGACTCCGCGCTCACACCAATGGGGACGCTCAGTCTGACACTGAAATGAGAAACCGAAAAAAATCCATCATTTTACTGTTTGTGATCTCGGCCAATTTCATCCTGTTATGGTCAATGTTAATGCTGTATTCTGTATTGTACCGGATGTATTATGTTGGTTATCGGTCTGTGTATTTCGATCGCTTTATGCTTGAATTGGGCTTCATGCTGCAGCTCCTCAGTTGCTGCACAAACACCGCGATTTATGCCGTGACCCAGACTAAGTTCAGGCAGCAGCTGAAGAATGTGCTGAAATATCCCTTCACGCAAATCCATCCATCCATCAAATTCACTCCTTAATCAATCAATCCAGCGTGTTCTCATTTCAGTTCAGTGTTTCAGCGATGGAGCAGCCTGTCGCTATATTAACAGACTGAGGGTAGCGCTGGTTTGTTCATCCTTAACTCACAGGGGGGTTACAGGGAAACATTTCAATGTTTCTCACAACTCAGGGGCCAGTGAGAAAAGGCACCAGCCTAATGATTGTATCCATCACTTCCATTTGTAACCAATAAAAATGTTCATTAAAGCGTGCCGAGCAGCAGAATGACTGATGTTGTTGTGTGTCTTTGTATTGGAGAAGCTGAGCTGGAGAGACAGACTCAGCCCCAAGTCCTAGTCCTCAGGGAAGGGGAGGGCACCGCGCCCTGAGTTCACGAGCTGGGTTTAACTGCCTCTGTCCTTACTTTGCCTTCTGGGTCTCCCACTCCAACTTGTCTCTCAGGAGAATTCACCTTGCTCCCTTTGTCCGTCTCCCTCCATATATCCCTCCCACTCTCACACTGCACTGCTATTTCTCTCTCCTTTTCTCATTTACGCACTCAATTCCACTGTCGTTCCCTTCTCCAATCTCATTCACTCTCTCTCCATCTTGTGATCTTAATCTCCCAATGTTACTGTCTTCCTCGAATCCTTCGCTGCTGGGGGAACAGAAGACTGTTGTCGATCTTCAGGCCGATGTTAGGGTACAGAGATTGGGACGACATATCAGGCTAACGCCAGGGCAACAGTATGGAGCTTGGGTCAAATGCCATTGCTCGGGGACATAGTGTGTGTGAGAACATGAGCCGTTACTTGGGGGTAACAGGTGGAGTGGCATGTGGCTGAGACTGGTACAACAGGATATCACAAACAGAACACATTGTGTGGGACATACTGTCTGTTACTCAGTGAATAGAATGGGGATGGGGTTAAAGGCCATTTAGAGGGGATCAACAGGGTCGGTGTCCACAGGCAGGAGCTCAGTTTAAGGTGTGTGAGGAGTGTGATGGTGGCAGACTGCGTGGGCATGAGAGTGTGATGCTGGGGGAGTGTGCGAGGGAGTGAGCGTGATGGTGGGGAAATGTGTGCGGGAGTGAATGTGATGCTGGGAGAGGGTCCGATGGAGTGAGCCTGATGGTGGGGGAATGTGTGGGGGAGGGAGCGTGACGGTGGTTGAGAGTGTGGGGAAGTGAGAGTGACGATGGGGGCGTGTGCTGGGAGTGAACGGGACAATGGGAGTGTGCGGGAAAATGAGCGTGATGGTGGGGCAGTGCACGCGGCTCTGAGAGTCAGGGTGGGGCTGTGTGTGGGGGAGAGAGCGATACAGTGGGGGAGAGTGTGCTTGAGTGAGTCTGATGGTGAGGCTTTGTGCAGGATGAGTGAGCATGACAGTGGCGTTATGTGCGGGGGTTGGTGTGTGAAGGTGTGTGACTATACAGGGGAGTGAACATGACGGTAGGGCAGTGTGTGGTGGTGAGCATGACGGTGGGGTGGTGTGGGGCTGTGTGTGTGAGGGTAGTGGAGTGTGCGGTGGTGAGCGTGACGATGAGAGTGGTGTGTGTCTTCATGTGTGATGGTTGTGGATTGTGTGTGGGTGAGAATGATGGTGAGGCTGGTGTGGAGCAGTGTGTGAGGGTGGTGGAGTGTGTGGGGGTGCGCGTGATGGTGGGGGTGTTGTGGGGCAATGTGTGTGAGTGTGGGGCAGTGTGTGGGGGTGGGTGTGATGGTGAGGGTGGTGTGGGGCAGTGTGTGGGGGTGGGTGTGATGGTGAGGGTGGTGTGGGGCAGTGTGTGTGAGGGTGGTGGAGTGTGTGGGTGTGAGCGTGACGGTGAGGGTGGTGTGAGGCAGTGTGTGTGAGGGTGATGGAGTGTGTGGGGGTGAGCGTGAAAGTGAGGGTGGTTTGTGGCAGTGTGTGTAAGGGTGATGGAGTGTGTGGCGGTTAATGTGACGGTGAGGGTGGTGTGGGGCGGTGTGTGTGATGGTGTTGGAGTGTGTGGGGTTGAGCCTGACGGTGAGAGTGGTGTGTGGCGGCATGTGTGATGGTTGTGGATTGTGTGTGCGTGAGTATGATGGTGAAGGTGGAGTGTGTGGGGGTGAGCGTGACGGTGGGTAGTGGTACGGGGCAGTGTGTGTGATGGTGGTAGAATGTGTGGAGGTGTGTGTGACGGTGAGGGTGCTGTGAAGCAGTGTGTGTGAGTGTGGTGGAGTGTGTGGGTGTGAGTGTGATGGTGGGGGTGGTGTGAGGCAGTGTGTGTGATGGTGGTGGAGTGAATGGGTGCGACTGTGACGGTGGGGATGGTGTGGGGCAGTGTGTGTGACGGTTGTGGAGTGTGTGGCGGGACATGTGGTGGTGGGGTGGTATGGGGTAGCATGTGTGATGGTTGTGGATTGTGTCGGGTTGAGTATGACGATGAGGGTGGTTAGTGGCAATGTGTGTGATGGTGGTGGAGTATGTGGGGGTGAGCATGACGGTGGGGGTGGTGTGAGGCAGTGTATGTGATGGTTGTGGAGTGTATGGGGGTGAGCATGACGGTGGGGGTGGTGTGTGGCAGTTTGTGTGAGGGTGGTGGAGTGTGTGGGGGTCAGCGTGACGGTGGAAGTTCTAAGGGTTATTGTGTGACGTAGAGAGTGTGAGGGGGTCAGAGTGTTGGTGACAGAGTGACTGTGAGGGGGTCAGGATGACGGTGATACAGTGAGTGTGAGAGTGCCAGGGTTACCGTGATGGAGTGAGTGTGACAGGGTCAGGGTGACTATGATGGAGTGAGTGTGTGATGATTAGGGTGACGGTGATGGAGTGAGTGTGAGGGGGCCAGGGTGATGGTCATGGAGTGAGTGTGAGGTGGTCAGAGTGATGGTGATGGAGTGAGTTTGAGTGAGTCAGGGAGACAATGATGGAGTGAGTGTGAGGGGGCCAGGGTGATGGTGATGGAGTGAGTGTGAGGGGGCTAGGGAGACAGCGATGGAGTGAGTGTGTGGGGGTCAGTAAGACGGTTATGGAGTGAGTGTAAGGGGTCAGGGTGGCGGTGATGGAGTGAGTGTGAGGGGGTCAGAGTGATGGTGATAGAGTGAGTTTGAGTGAGTCAGGGAGACAGTGATGGAGTGAGTGTGAGGGGACCAGGGTGAGAGTGATGGAGTGAGTGAGAGGGGGTCAGGACGACGGAGATGGAGAGAGTGTGATTGAGTCAAGTTGAGGTTGATGAAGGGAGTGTGAGGTGGTCAGGGAGACAGTGATGGAGCGAGTGTGAGGGGATCATTGTGACGGTGCTACGAGCGAGTGTGAGAGGATAAGTATGACGGTGATGGATTGAGTGTGATTGAGTCAGGGTGAGGGAGATGGAGAGAGTGTGAGGTGGTCAGTGTGTCGGTGATGGAGTGAGTGTGAGGGTGTCAGTGTGTCATTGATGGAGTGAGTGTGAGGGGTCAGGGTGACGGTGATTGAGTGAGTGTGAGGGAGTCAGTATGACGGTGATGGAGTAAGAGTGAGGGGGCTAGGGTGAAGTTGATGGAGTGAGTGTGAGTGGGTCAGGATGACGGTGATGGAGTGAGTGTGAGAGGGTCAGAATGATGGTGACAAAGTGAGTTTAATGGTGTCAGGTTGCCGTTGATAGACTAAGTGTGTCGGGGTCAGAGTGACGGTTATGGAGCGAGTGTGAGGGGTCAGGGTGATGCTGATGGAGTGAGTGAATAGGGGACAGTGTGACAGTGATGGAGTGAGTGAGGGGCTGAGGGTGACTTTGAAGGATTGAGTGTGAGGGGATCAGTGTGACGGTGATGGAGCGAGTGTGAGAGGATCAGTATTACGGTGATGGTGTAAGTATGATTGACTCAGGGTGAGGGTGATGGAGTGAGTATGGGGGAGTCAGGGTGACGGTGATAGAGTGAGTGTGAGGGGGTCATGGTGATGGTGATGGAGTGAGTGTGAGGGGGTCAGTTTGCGGGTGATGGAGTGAGTGTGAGGGAGTCAGTGTGAAGCGATGGAGTGAGTTTAATGGAGTCAGTGTGACAGAGATGGAGTGAGTGTGATGGGGTCAGGGTCAAGGAGAAGGAGTGAGTGTGTGGGGGTCACGGTGACGGTGATGGAGTGAGAGTGTGGCGGTCAGGTGACGGAAATGATTGAGTGTGTGGGGACCAGGGTGAGGGTGATGAGTGAGTGTGAGGTGGTCAGGTTGACGGTGACAGAGTGAGTGTGAATGGGTCAGGGTGACGGTGATGGAGTGAGTGTGGGATTGTCAGTCTGATTGTGATGGAGTGAGTATGAGGGGGTCAGGGTGAAGGTGATGAAGTGGGTGTGAGGAGGTCAGGTTGACTCTAATGATGTGAGTGTGAGGGGATAAGTGTGACGGTAATGGAGTGATTGTCAGGGGATCAGGGAGACGGTGATGGAGTGAGTGTGAGGGAATCAGGGTGACGGTGACTGAGTGAGCGTGAGGGGGTGAGAGAGATGGTGATGGAGTGAGTGTGAGGGAATCAGGGTGACGTTAACCGAGTGAGTGTGAGGGGGTCATTGTGACTGTGATTGCGGGAATGTGAGGGGGTCACCGGAACGGTGATGGAGTGAGTGTGAGGGTATCATGTTGACGGTGATGGTGTGAGTGTGAGGTGGTTAGTGAGATGTAGATGGCGTGATTGTCAGGGTGTCAGTGTAACGGTGATGGAGTGAGTGAGGGGGTCAGGGTGACTTTGAAGGATTGAGTGTGAGGGGATCAGTGTGACGGTGCTGGACGGAGTGTGAGAGGATCAGTATGACGGTGATGGTGTGAGTGATTGACTCAGGGTGAGGGTGATGGAGTGAGTCTGAGGGTGTCAGTGTGATAGTGATGTAGAGAGTGTGAGCGGGTCAGTTTGACGGTGAGGGAGTGAGAGTGAGTGGGTCAGGGTGAGGGTGATGGAGTGAGTGTGAAGGGATCAAGGTGACGGTGAAGGTGTGAGTGTCAGGGGCTCGTGGTGACGTTGATGGAATGAGAGGGGAGAGCGGGAGTGCAGGATAACGGGAGAGAGGGAGAGTGGAAGAGAGGGTCATGGTGATGGTGATGGAGTGAGTGTGAGGGGGTCAGTTTGCGGGTGATGGAGTGAGTGTGAGGGTGTTAGTGTGACGCTGATGTAGTGAGTTTAATGGAGTCAGTGTGACAGAGATGGAGTGAGTGGGATGGGGTCAGGGTGAAGGTGAAGGAGTGAGTGTGTGGGGGTCAGGATAACTGTGATGGAGTGAGTGTGAGGTGGTCAGGGTGACGGTGATGACTGAGTGTGAGGGGTCAGGGTGACGGAGATGGAGTGAGTGTGAGGGGGTCTGGGTGACGGTGATGGAGTGAGTGTGGAGGGGACAGTGTGACAGTGATGGAGTGAGTGAGGGGGTCAGGGTGACATTGAAGGATTGAGTGTGAGGGGATCAGTGTGACAGTGCTGGAGCAAGTGTGATAGAATCAGTATGACGGTGATTGTGTGAGTGTGATTGAGTCAGGATGAGGGTGATGGAGTGAGTCTGAGGGTGTCAGTTTGACAGTGATGGAGGGAGTGTGTGCGGGTCAGTTTGACGGTGATTGAGTGAGTGTGAGGGGGTCAGGGTGATGGTGATGGAGTGAGTGTGAAGGGATCAAGGTGACGGTGAAGGTGTGAGTGTCAGGGGCTCGTGGTGACGTTGATGGAATGAGAGGGGAGAGCGGGAGTGCAGGATAACGGGAGAGAGGGAGAGTGGAAGAGAGGGAGAGCGGGTGAGCGGGAGAGAGGGAGTGCGGGAGATAGGGAGAGTGGGAGAGCGCGGGAAAGCGGCAGAGAGGGTGACCTGGAAATAGGGGAGTGCGGGAGAGCTGGAGAGATGGAGAGAGCTGGTGAGTGGGAGAGAGGGAGAGATGGAGAGAGGGATGAGCTGGAGAGAGGGAGAGAGCAGGTGAGCGGGAGAGAGGGAGAGAGAGCAGGAGAGAAGGAAAACAGCAGAGCGGGAAAGCGGGATAGAGCGAGAGAGTGGGAGAGAGGGAGAGAGCGGCAGAGAGGGAGAGTGAGAGAGGGGGAGAGAGAGAGCAGGAGAGAGGGAGATGGGGAGGGCAGGAGAGAGGGAGAGAGGGCGAGAGCAGGAGAGCGGGAGAGAGGGAGAGCAGGACCGAAGGAAGAGAGGGAGAGGGGGGTGAGTGGGGGAGAGGGAGACAGTGGGGCAGAGGGAGAGAGCAGGAGAGGAGGAGAGAGGGAGCGCACGAACGAGGGAGAGAGGGAGAGAGCGGGAGAGAGCGAGACAGGAGAGAGGGAGAGAGCAGGACAGCGGGAGAGAGGGAGAGTGGGAGCGAGGGAGAGAGGGAGAGAGGGAGAGGTGGGTGAGTGGGGGAGAGGGAGAGAGCAGGAGAGGAGGAGAGAGGGAGAGCGGAAGAGAGGGAGAGCGGGATAGCGAGAGAGCTGGAGAGTGGGAGAGCTGTACAGAGGGAGAGCGATGGAAAGAGGGAGAGAGGGAGAGAGCGGAAGAGCGGGAGTGCGGGAGAGGTGGAGAGCGGGAGAGAACGAGAAAGGTGGAAAGAGGGAGAGAGGGAGAGAGGGGGAGAGTGGGAGAGCGGGAGAATGGAAGAGAGAGGGAGAGGGGGGTGAGTGTTAAAAGAGAGAGCGGGAGAGGTGGATAGAGGGAGAGCAGGAGAGAGGGAGAGCGGAAGAGAGCGAGAGCGGGAGAGCTAGAGACCGGGAAAGTGGGGGACAGCGGGAGAGTGGGAGAGCGGTACAGAGGGAGAGATGGGTAGAGGGAGAGCGGGAGAGAGGGTTAAAGCGGGAAACCGGGAGAGCCGGAGAGCGGCAGAAAGTGGGAGAGCGGAAGTGTGAGAGAGAGGGAGAGCGGGAGATCGGGAGAGAGCAAAAGAGCGAGAGAGCGGGAGAGCGGGAGGGACGAGAGAGTGGAAGAGAGGGAGAGCGGGAGAGAATGATAGAGCGGGAGAGACGAGAGATGGAGAGAGTAGGGGAACGGGAGAGGGGGAGAGAGAGGGGGAGCGGGAGAGAGGGGGAGAGCGGGAGAGATGGAGAGCGGGAGACCGGGGGAGTGCGGGAGAGCGGGAGAGGGGGAGAGAGGGAGCGGGAGAGAGGGAGATGGGGAGGGCGGGAGAGAGTGAGAGATGGCGAGATCAGGAGAGCGGGAGAGAGGGAGAGCAGGAACGAGGGAGAGAGGGAAAGGGGGGTGAGTGGGGGAGAGGGAGAGAGCGGGAGAGCGGCAGAGATGGAGAGAGAAGTGAAGGAGAGCGGGATAGCGAGAGAGTGGGAGAGTGGGAGAGCAGTACAGAGGGAAAGAGACGGAAAGAGGGAGAGAGGGAGAGAGCAGGAGAGAGGGAGAGAGGGAGAACGGGAGCGAGGGACCGACGGAGATGGGGGGGTGAGTGGGGAGCGGGAGAGAGCGGGAGAAGAGGAGAGAGGGAGAGAGAACAGAGGGAAAGCGGGATAGCGAGAGAGCGGGAGAGTGGGAGAGCGGTACAGACGGAGAGAGACGCAAAGAAGGAGAGAGGGAGAGAGCGGAAGACGGGAGTGCAGGAGAGATGGAGAGCGGGAGAGAGGGAGGGGGCAGAGCAGGAGAGCGGGAGAGTGCGAGAGAGGTGGAAAGAGGGAGAGAGGGAGTGTGGGAGAGGAGAGCAGCAGAGCGGGACAGCGGGAGAGAGAGAGAGAGAGAGAGAGCGGGAGCGTTGGAGAGAGGGAGAGAGTGGGAGAGAGGGAGAGGGCGGGAGAGCGGCAGAGAGGGAGAGCGGGTGACAGGGGGAGGGCAGGAGAGCGGGAGATGGGGAGAGAGAGAGAGAGAGAGAGGGAGAGCGTGAGACAGGGAGAGAGCAGGACAGCGGGAGAGAGGGAGAGCGGGAGCGAGGGCGAGAGGGAGTGAGGGAGAGGGGGATGAGTGGGGGAGAGGGAGAGAGCAGGAGAGGAGGAGAGAGGGAGAGCACGAACGAGGGAGAGAGGGAGAGAGGGGGAGACCGGGAGAGCGGGAGAGAGCGAGACAGGAGAGAGGGAGAGAGCAGGACAGCGGGAGAGAGGGAGAGCGGGAGCGAGGGAAAGAGGGAGAGGGGGGTGAGTGGGGGAGAGGGAGAGAGCGGGAGAGAGGGAGAGCAGAAGAGAGCGAGAGCGGGAGAGCTAGAGAGCGGGAAAGTGGGGGAGAGCGGGAGAGTGGGAGAGCAGTACAGAGGGAGAGAGACAGAAAGAGGGAGACAGGGAGAGAGCGGGAGAGCGGGAGTGCGGGAGAGATGGAGAGCGGGAGAGAGGGAGGTGGCTGAGTGGGAGAGAGCGAGAGTGGCGGAAAGAGGGAGAGAGGGGGAGAGGGAGAGAGGGAGAGCGGGAGAAAGTGATGGAGAGAGACAGGTAGAGAACTGGAGAGCGGGAGAGAGAGAGAGAGAGAGAGGGAGAGCGTGAGACAGGGAGAGAGCAGGACAGCGGGAGAGAGGGAGAGCGGGAGCGAGGGCGAGAGGGAGTGAGGGAGAGGGGGATGAGTGGGGGAGAGGGAGAGAGCAGGAGAGGAGGAGAGAGGGAGAGCACGAACGAGGGAGAGAGGGAGAGAGGGGGAGACCGGGAGAGCGGGAGAGAGCGAGACAGGAGAGAGGGAGAGAGCAGGACAGCGGGAGAGAGGGAGAGCGGGAGCGAGGGAAAGAGGGAGAGGGGGGTGAGTGGGGCAGAGGGAGAGAGCGGGAGAGAGGGAGAGCAGAAGAGAGCGAGAGCGGGAGAGCTAGAGAGCGGGAAAGTGGGGGAGAGCGGGAGAGTGGGAGAGCAGTACAGAGGGAGAGAGACAGAAAGAGGGAGACAGGGAGAGAGCGGGAGAGCGGGAGTGCGGGAGAGATGGAGAGCGGGAGAGAGGGAGGTGGCTGAGTGGGAGAGAGCGAGAGTGGCGGAAAGAGGGAGAGAGGGGGAGAGGGAGAGAGGGAGAGCGGGAGAAAGTGATGGAGAGAGACAGGTAGAGAACTGGAGAGCGGGAGAGAGAGAGAGAGAGAGAGGGAGAGCGTGAGACAGGGAGAGAGCAGGACAGCGGGAGAGAGGGAGAGCGGGAGCGAGGGCGAGAGGGAGTGAGGGAGAGGGGGATGAGTGGGGGAGAGGGAGAGAGCAGGAGAGGAGGAGAGAGGGAGAGCACGAACGAGGGAGAGAGGGAGAGAGGGGGAGACCGGGAGAGCGGGAGAGAGCGAGACAGGAGAGAGGGAGAGAGCAGGACAGCGGGAGAGAGGGAGAGTGGGAGCGAGGGAGAGAGGGAGAGAGGGAGAGGTGGGTGAGTGGGGGAGAGGGAGAGAGCAGGAGAGGAGGAGAGAGGGAGAGCGGAAGAGAGGGAGAGCGGGATAGCGAGAGAGCTGGAGAGTGGGAGAGCTGTACAGAGGGAGAGCGATGGAAAGAGGGAGAGAGGGAGAGAGCGGAAGAGCGGGAGTGCGGGAGAGATGGAGAGCGGGAGAGAACGAGAAAGGTGGAAAGAGGGAGAGAGGGAGAGAGGGGGAGAGTGGGAGAGCGGGAGAATGGAAGAGAGTGGGAGAGAGGGAGAGCGGGAGCGAGAGAGAGAGGGAGAGAGGGAGAGGGGGTGAGTGTTAAAAGAGAGAGCGGGAGAGGTGGATAGAGGGAGAGCAGGAGAGAAGGAGAGTGGAAGAGAGCGAGAGCGGGAGAGCTAGAGAGCGGGAAAGCGGGGAGAGCGGGAGAGTGGGAGAGCAGTACAGAGGGAGAGAGACGGAAAGAGGGAGACAGGGAGAGAGCGGGAGAGCGGGAGTGCGGGAGAGATGGAGAGCGGGAGAGAGGGAGGTGGCTGAGTGGGAGAGCGGGAGAGAGCGAGAGTGGCGGAAAGAGGGAGAGAGGGGGAGAGGGAGAGAGGGAGAGCGGGAGAAAGTGATGGAGAGAGACAGGTAGAGAACTGGAGAGCGGGAGATAGAGAGAGCGGGAGCGAGGGAGAGGGAGTGAGGGAGAGGGGGATGAGTGGGGGAGAGGGAGAGAGCAGGAGAGGAGGAGAGAGGGAGAGCACGAACGAGGGAGAGAGGGAGAGAGCGGGAGACCGGGAGAGTGGGAGAGAGCGAGACAGGAGAGAGGGAGAGAGCAGGACAGCGGGAGAGAGGGAGAGTGGGAGCGAGGGAGAGAGGGAGAGAGGGAGAGGTGGGTGAGTGGAGGAGAGGGAGAGAGCAGGAGAGGAGGAGAGAGGGAGATCGGAAGAGAGGGAGAGCGGGATAGCGAGAGAGCTGGAGAGTGGGAGAGCTGTACAGAGGGAGAGCGATGGAAAGAGGGAGAGAGGGAGAGAGCGGAAGAGCGGGAGTGCGGGAGAGATGGAGAGCGTGAGAGAACGAGAAAGGTGCAAAGAGGGAGAGAGGGAGAGAGGGGGAGAGTGGGAGAGCGGGAGAATGGAAGAGAGTGGGAGAGAGGGAGAGCGGGAGCGAGAGAGAGAGGGAGAGAGGGAGAGGGGGTGAGTGTTAAAAGAGAGAGCGGGAGAGGTGGATAGAGGGAGAGCAGGAGAGAGGGAGAGCGGAAGAGAGCGAGAGCGGGAGAGCCAGAGACCGGGAAAGTGGGGGACAGCGGGAGAGTGGGAGAGCGGTACAGAGGGAGAGATGGGTAGAGGGAGAGCGGGAGAGAGGGTTAGAGCGGGAAACCGGGAGAGCGGCAGAAAGTGGGAGAGCGGAAGTGTGGGAGAGAGGGAGAGCGGGAGATCGGGAGAGGGCAAAAGAGCGAGAGAGCGGGAGAGCGGGAGGGACGAGATAGTGGAAGAGAGGGAGAGCGGGAGAGAATGATAGAGCGGGAGAGACGAGAGATGGAGAGAGTAGGGGGACGGGAGAGCGGGAGAGAGCGGGGGAGCGGGAGAGAGGGAGAGAGTGGGAGAGCGGGAGGGACGAGATAGTGGAAGAGAGGGAGAGCGGGAGAGAATGATAGAGCGGGAGAGACGAGAGAGGAGAGAGTGGGGGAACGGGAGAGCGGGGGAGCAGGAGAGAGGGAGAGACGGGAAGAGGAAGAGCGGGAGAGAGGGAGGGCGGGATAGAGCAGCAGAGTTGGAGAGCGGGAGAGATGGATAGCGGGCTATCGGGAGAGCGGGGAAGATGGAGAGTGGGAGAGCGCGGGACAGCGGGAGAGACGAGAGAGAGGGAGAACGGGAGAGAGCGAACGGGAGTGAGCGGGAGAGAGGGAGAGCGGGAGAGAGGGAGAACGGGGGAGAGGGAGAGAGGGGAAGGGCAGAAGAGCGGTAGAGTGGCTGAGACTGAGAGCAGGAGAGAGCGGGAGAGAGGGAGAGCGGGAGAGAGGTAGAGAGTGGAAGAGCAGAAGAGCATGAGAGCGAGATAGAGGGAGGGCAGGACAGAGGGAGAGCGGGAGAGCAGGAGAGAGGGAGAGTGAGAGAGAGGGACAACGGAAGAGAGGGAGAGGGGGGAGATCGGGAGACATGCGGAGCAGAACAGCGGGAGAGAGCGGGAAAGTGTTAGAGAGGGAGAGCGGGAGAGAGGGCGAGCGGGAGAGAGAGCGAGAGCGGAAGAGCGGGAGAGCGAGAGAGATGGAGAACGGAAGAGAGGGAGAGAAGGGGAGAGCGGGAGAGTGGGAGTGCGGGAGAGCGGGAGAGCGAGAGAGATGGAGAGCTGGAGAGAGGGAGAGCCGGAGAGCGGGACAGAGGGGCAGAGCAGGAGAACGGGAGAGTGGCAGTGAGGGACAGCAGGAGAGAGCGAGAGCGGGAGAGTGGGAGAGCAGCACAGAGGGAGAGAGACGGAAAGAGGGAGAGAGCAGAAGAGCGGGAGTGCGGGAGAGATGGAGAGCGGGAGAGAGGGAGTGGGAAGAGCAGGAGAGCGGAAGAGAGCGAGAGAGGCAGAAACAGGGAGAGAGGGAGTGTGGAAGGGAAGGAGAACAGCAGAGCGGGACAGTGGGAGAGAGCGATAGAGGGAGAGCGGGAGAGTAGGAGAGAGGGAGAGAGTGGGAGAGAGGGAGAGAGTGCGACAGCGGCAGAGAGGGAAAGCAGGAGACAGGGGGAGGGCGGAGAGCGAGAGAGGGGGAGAGAGAGAGAGCGGGAGAGAGGGAAAGAGGGAGATGGGGAGGGCGGGAGAGGGAGAGAGGGCAAGAGAGGAGAGCGGGAGAGAGGGAGAGCAGGAACGAGGGAGAGAGGGAGAGAGCGGGAGACCGGGAGAGAGCGAGAGCGGGAGAGAGGGAGAGAGCAGGACAGCGGGAGAGAGGGAGAGCGGGAGCGAGGGAGAGAGGGAGAGAGGGAGAGGGGGATGAGTGGGGGAGAGGGAGAGAGCAGGAGAGGAGGAGAGAGGGAGAGCGGAAGAGAGGGAGAGCGGGAACGAGGGAGAGAGGGAGAGAGCGGGAGACCGGGAGAGAGCGAGAGCGGGAGCGAGGGAGAGAGGGAGAGAGGGAGAGGGGGATGAGTGGGGGAGAGGGAGAGAGCAGGAGAGGAGGAGAGAGGGAGAGCGGAAGAGAGGGAGAGCGGGATAGCGAGAGAGCGGGAGAGTGGGAGAGCGGTACAGATGGAGAGAGATGGAAAGAGGGAGAGAGGAGGAGAGCGGAAGAGCGGGAGTGCGGGAGAGGTGGAGAGCGGGAGAGAGGGATGGGGCAGGGCAGGAGAGCGGGAGAGAAAGAGAAAGGCGGAAAGAGGGAGAGGGAAAACGTAAGAGAGGGAGAGTGGGAAAGTGGGGGAGAGCGGGAGAGTGGGAGAGCGGTACAGAGGTTGAGAGATGGAAAGAGGGAGACAGGGAGAGATCGGGAGTGCGGGAGAGATGGAGAGCGGGAGATGGGAGGCGACAGAGCGGGAGAGCGGGAGAGAGCGAGAGTGGCAGAAAGAGGGAGAGAGGGAGAGAGGGAGAGCGGGAGAAAGTGATGGAGAGAGACAGGTAGAGAACGGGACAGCGGGAGAGAGAGAGAGAGCAAGAGAGCGAGAGAGCGTGACAGCGGGAGGGACGAGAGAGCAGAAGAAAGGGAGAGCGGGAGAGAATGATATAGCGGGAGAGACGAAAGTGGGGGAACGGGAGAGAGGGGGAGCGGGAGAGAGCAGGGAGCGGGAGAGAGGGAGAGAGGTGAAGAGGAAGAGCGGGAGCGAGGGAGGGCGGGATAGAGCGGCAGATTTGGAGAGCGGGAGAGATGGATAGCGGGAGGTCGGGAGAGCGGGAGAGACGAGAGAGAGGGAGAGCGGGAGAGAGAGAACGGGAGTGAGCGGGAGAGAGGGAGAGCGGGAGAGAGGGAGAAAGGGGAAGGGCAGAAGAGCGGTAGAGTAGCTGAGAGTGAGAGCAGGAGAGAGCAGGAGAGAGGGAGAGCGGGAGAGCATGAGAGTGAGAGATAAGGGAGAGCAGGAGAGAGGGAGCGCAGGAGAGCAGGAGAGAGCGAGAGAGAGGGAGAGCAAGAGAGAGGGAGAGTGAGAGAGAGGGGAGAGGTGGCGAGAAGGAGAACGGAAAGAGGTAGCGAGGGGGAGATCGGGAGACCTACGGAGCAGGACAGCGGGAGAGAGCGGGAGAGTTGGAGAGAGAGGGAGAGCGGAAGAGCGGGAGAGCGAGAGAGATGGAGAACGGGAGAGAGGGAGAGAAGGGGAGAGCGGGAGAGCGGGAGAGAGCGGGAGAGCGAGAGAGATTGAGAGCTGGAGAGAGGGAGAGCCGGAGAGCGGGAGAGAGGGTCATAGCAGGAGAACGGGAGAGTGGCAGAGAGGGAGAGCGGGAGAGAGAGGGAGAGGGGGAGAGCGGCAGAGAGGGAGAGCGGGAAAGAGGGAGAGAGGGGGAGATCGGGAGAGCCGCAGAGCAGGAGAGCGGGAGAGAGGGAGTGGGAGAGAGGGAGAGCGGGAGCGAGGGAGAGAGGGGGAGAGAGGGAGATAGGGAGAGCGGGTGAGAGCGGGAGAGAGCGGGAGAGCCGCAGAGCTGTTGCTTTCTGTTCCAGGCAAGTTGACCTTTTACTGGAATCGAATGGAGACTGTTATTTCATCGCTGTTGTGAAACAAAGTCCTCCAGTGACTCGACTCGTCGTTATTTGGTTTTCTGGCGAATGGGAAAATCGTTCCAATGAATTTCGATGTGATATGTTATTGAATTTCTCCCATTTCCCTTATTTCTGTCCTGGAGACATCGGAAGGGAAAGGTAATCTAATCGAGACTGTGATTGGTGAAATTCACTTTTTATGGCCCATTCTTATTAGGTTCTTTATTTCTCTCTTTTCAGCATTGTCTGGGAAGTGGTGGTGCACTAAGGCTGCAGTATGTTTGAAAGAGTAGTTTGGAATTGCCCTGTTGTTAGTTGTGAGATTACTTTATAACTCATGCCCTCGGACTGTCTCACATTTAGCATTCATGCTTTGCTGTGTCTGAAAATGCATTTGGTTTGCCAGTTTTGTTTGTGTTCTGTGTTAAATGCTTTCTGTTTTGCGATTCACTCAATACATTACCAATCAACATGGTTTCTGAGGTAACTTCCAGCAGCAAAAATCCTCAACTGGGGATCTGAGAAAATTTCACAGAGTATGGTTAGTCGGAGCAAAAGTAAGGAAGTCGTTCGTTTCAGCAGTGATTCACAATGCTACCTTTCCCGTGAGCAGTCGAACACACTAAATGATTGTGCTACAGACTGCGACGGCAAGCTCCTCTAAAAAGTAATCCTTTAAAGCCGGTGTAAGCAACGCAACGTTTTTGGGGGACACCGCGTGGAAACAGATACTTCGGTGTATCTCGTCCATGCTCACCGCACAGCCAAAATTAAACAAGTCCCGTTCCCCAGCATTTGGCCCCAATCCCTCTAAACCCATCCGATCCAGAAACTCATCCGATTACCTTTGCAATTTTCTGAGTGTTATAGCCGACTCCACTTCCTCTGGTAGCTCATTTCATACTCGCACAACCTTCTGTGTGGGAAATGTGCCTCAGGTCCTTTGTCAATTTCAGCCCACTCACCTTAAACCTATGCTCTCGAATTTTCAACTCATCCCAACTTGGGTAAAACACGTAAATACTCAGTTTACAACCCTTCCATTAGATCATGTCGCAGCCGTTACGCTGCAGGGAAAGTCGTCCCAGCCTATTCCACCTCGCCCTACGGTCCAAACATTGACGACATCCTTGTCTATATTTTGTCATCAATTTCATGTGTTTTTTTTTTGTTTTCAAGATGTCAATTACGCTGGACAACAACGAGCTATTGAAAACAGAAAGATGAAACGTAGAATGGCTTCAACTTTCAGTGCTGGATGCCACTGAGCCGCAGTCGGGGCAGCTGAGGCTGGTTTCTGTAGTGTTGTGGTCATTACCTTTGCCTCACACGTGAAAGGTCCGCAGTTCGAAACTGGGCAGAAACTGCTTTGTTCTTCAACTGCAGCCTTTTACATGGACCAGAACGGAGCTTTCTTGCTTGCTTTCCCATCTGCAAACCTGCCTTCGAATTTGCTTGAACAAATCTGCTCTCGTAGTGAAATGTAATGCATTTGCATTTAATGACTGTGCAAAACATTGTAAAGTTTTTCTCCAACCTGGTTCTGATCATGTGCCATTCTGTTTGAGAGTGTCGTTACCCCCTTCTGATCCTTCCACGAAAAGCAGTACAGCATTTGCATTCCCTGCGCAGGCGGCCCGGTTCAAAGACAGGGAAGAAGCTGATGCGCTGGTGTCACAGTGCACCACGGATTCCTGAACTTGTCTCTCTGTCAAATGTACCCCAAAGTCGTCTCTGAAAGGCCTCGTTTGGAAGCTGTCTGTCGTTATTCAAAGTCCGAGAATTGGCACCAGAGGTACTGAATCATGTTGTGGAGCAGTTCGCACGTTAGTGGCTCATTCAATCAGCAACAGCAATGAAAGAAATTACACTCTCTGAGGAACCTCTGGACCTGTGCTTTCATAGCGTCGCTAGTATTAAGGTGCGCCCCGAGATCTAAGCCACGTTGGAACTGAAACGGAGGAATCGACAGAGAGGCTACAGAATGACATCACATCCATTTGGTTTTCTTAAAATTACTGACGAGCATGAAAATATAAACGGGGAGGGTCAGTGGAGAAGTGTGGCAGTTGCAGCTCTAGTGAAACTCCTTCTTTGTAACTCACTCAGCAACCAGAGACGTGAAGGTGACTCAGGCGTGAGAGCTTTTCACATCGAGAACAAAAAGCACTCAAGTGCAGTTAGCACCTCTTCCGGAGTGGGGACTTCTGTTACTATGTTCAGAAACTGCATTGATGCATCTCTGTGTCTGAAAATGCATTAGGTATGCCAGTTTTGTTTGTGTTCCATGTTAAATGCTTTCTGTTTTGCGATTCGCTCAATACAATACGAGTTAACAGGGTTTCTGAGGTAACTTTCAGAAGCAAAAATTCTCAACTGAGAGTCTGGGAAAATTTCACGGCGTATGGTCAGTCGGAGCAAAAGTAAGGAAGTCGTCCGTTTCTGCAGTGTTTCACAATACTACCTTTTCCGTGAGCAGTCGAACAGACTAAATGAAACAGAAAGGTGAAACGTAGAATGGCTTCACCTTTCAGTGCTGGATGCCACTGAGCCGCTGCACGGGTGGCTGAGGCTTGTTTCTGTAGTGAGGGGGTCAGTTTAACGGTTTTGGAGAGCGTGTGGCGGGGTCAGGGTGACATTGATGGAGTGAGTGTGAGGCTGTAAGGGTGACGGTGATTGAGTGAGTGTGAGGGGGTCAGTGTGACCATGATTGTATGATTGTGTGGGGTGCAGTGTGACGGTGTTGGAGTGAGTGTGAGATGGTCAGGGTGACGGTGATGGAGAGAGTGTGACGTTGTCAGGGTGACGTTGATGGAGTGAGTGTGAGTGGGTCAGGGTGACTATGATGGATTGAGTATGATGGGGTCAGGGTGACAGTGATGGAGTGAGTGTGAACGGGTCAGGGTGACGGTGATGAAGTAAGTGTGAGTGGTCAGTGTGACCATGATGGAGTGACTGTGAGGGGTTCAGTGTGATGGTGACGGAGTTAGAGTGAGGGGGTCAGAGTGACAGTGATGGAGCGATTGTGAGCTAGTCAGTGTAACAGTGATGGAGTGTGTGACGGGGTCAGGGTGACATTGATGAAGTGAGTGTGAGGGGGTCAGGGTGACTATGATGGATTGAGTGTGAGGGGGTCAGGGTGACAGTGATGGAGTGAGTGTGAGCGGGTCAGGGTGAAAGTGATGGAGAGAGTTTGAAGGGTTCAGGGTGACAGTGATGGAGTGAGTGTGAGGGTGTCAGGGTGACGGTGATGGAGTGAGCGTGATGAGGTCATGGTGACAGTGATGGAGTGAGTGTGAGAGTGTCAGGGTGACGGTGACGTTGTGAGTGTTAGTGGATCAGTGTGATGGAGACGGAGTGAGTGAGAGGGATCAGGGTACGGTGATGGAGTGAGTGTGAGGTGGTTAGGGTGACTGTGATCGAGTGAGTGTGAGGTGGTGAGGGTGACAGAGATGGAGTGAGTTTGAGGGGGTCAGGGTATTGTGATTGAGTGATTGTGAGGGGGTGAGGGTGACTGTGATAGAATGCGTGTGAGGGGTCAGTGTGATGGTGAAGAAGTGAGTGTGAGTGTGTCAGTTCGATGGTGATGAAGTGCGAGTGTGCGGGTCAGGGTGACGGTGATGGAATGAGAGTGAGGGGCTCAGGGTGACGTTGATGGAGTGAGAGTGACGGGTAAGGGAGAAGATGATGGAGTGAGTGTGAGTGGCTCAGATTGACGGTGATGGAGTGAGTGGAGTGAGTGTGAGGGGGTCAGGGTGACAGTGATGGAGTGAGATTAAGGGGGTCAGGGTGACAGTGATGGAGTGAGATTAAGGGGGTCAGGGCAACGGTGATGGAGTGAGCGTGAGTGGTAACGTTGACGGTCAATTGATCACTGCACCAGTCAAAATAGATCCCTTCACTCGCGGGACATGATCCCAGCGATCATTGGACTAGATCCCTCCAGTCATCATACTGGACCCCTGCGCAAGATCCACTTGATTACAGCACCAATCACACTGGGTCCCTTCCCTCGCTGGACATGATCCCAGCTATCATTTAACTAGATGACCCAGTCATTGCACTGGATCCCTGCACTCGATCCACTTGATCACCGCACCGATCCAACTGGATCCCTCTCTCACTCTACATGATCCAGCAACCATTAAACTAGATACCCAGTCATTTTACTGGATCCCTACGCTAGATCCACTTGATCACTGCACCATTCAAACTGGATCCCTTCCCTCGCTGGTCTTGATCCCAGCGATCATTGAACTAGATCCCCCAGCCATCATATTGGATCCCTGCACTAGATCCACTTGAATGGTGCAGTGATCACTATCCCAGCGATCATTGAACTATACCCATCTGGGGAAACTCCCATCCACATCCTCCAACCTCGTTGTCCATGAACCGCGCACTACCTGATTCTACCTCCTCCCTAAGACCTGTTGTCTTATCCTACGCCTGTCCGACCCAACTCATCTCTTCATACCACAACACCTTCCTGTCTCTCCAGTCCAGGAAATCCCCACCTACGTTTGTTACACCACCTATGCACTTCATCTCCTCGAAGACATTTGTTTTCCTGGCCCACAATGCGTCATTTTCACGTTGGACATCTCGTCCCTGCACACATCCATCTGCCATGACGAAAGTCTCCACGCCTTCTGTTTCTTCATCACACCCCATCCCAACTAGTAACCTTCCACCGACACCCTCATTCACCTGGTTGAACTAGTCCTCACCCTCAACAACGTTTCTGTCCAATAGTCCCACTTCCTCCAAGCCAAACGGGTAGCCATGGGCACCCGCATGCGACCTAGCTATCCCTGCCTGTTTGTCAGATGTGTGGAATTATCCATCTTTCGCAGTTACACTGGCACCTCTATCCACTTGTTCCTCTGTTACATTGATGAGTGCATTGGTACCACTTTGTGCTCCCACGAGGAGGTTGAACAGTTCACCAATGTTACCAGCACCTTTCACCCTGACCTCAAATTCACCTGGATCGTCTTGGTAAATTCCCTTCCCTTCTCGGACCTGTCCATCACCTTCTCCAGCGAATAACTCATGACAGACATATACTACAAGCCCATCGACTCCCACAGCTACCAATACTACACCTCCTCCCACCCCACCTCGTGTAAAAACACCATCGCTTTTTCCCAATTCCTCCGACTATACCACATCTTTTCACAAGATGACAAATTCCACTTCAGAACGTCCTATTTGGTCTCCTTCTTCCACAATCGCATTTTCCCTCCCACCTTCTAGTGCATCTCCTCCACTTCACTCGCTACCACCCTCAAGCCCACCCCTCCCGTAACAAGGACAGAATTCCATGGTCCTCAACTTTCACCTCACCAACCTCCACATAAAACACATCATACTCCACCACTTTTGCCATCTCCCAACAGACCCTACCAACAGATATATATTTCCCTCCACACCCCTATCAGCATTCTGAAAAGACCATTCCCTCTACGAACCCCTCTTCAGGTCTACAGCCCCCAATAAGCCCACACCCCACAACTGGCATCTTTCCCTGCCACCGCAGGAAGGGTAAAACCAGCGCCCACACCACTTTACTCATCTCCGTCCTAGGCCCCAAGGGATCCTTCCACATCCATTAGAAATTCACCTATACCGCTTCCAATGTCCTCTGCTGCATCCGTTGCACACAGTGTAATCTCCTCTAGATCAGGGAGACAGGATGCCTTCTTGCAGATCATTTCAGAGAACATCTCTGGAAACCTGCACCTACCAACTTCACCATCCTGTAACTGAACACTTCAACAACCCCTCCCACTCCGTAAAAGACGTACAGGTCCTGGGCATCCTTCACCGCCAAACCATAACCACCAAATACCTGGAGGAGGAACGCCATATCTTCCGCCTTGGCACTCTGTCACCTCACTTGATAAGTGTGGATTTGAACAGTTTCCTCATTTCCCTTCCCCCATGCCCCAAGTCTCAAACTTGGCACCGCCTTCTGGACTCATTCCATCACTGCATCTTCTGAACCATCATTTTCTCCCACACCTTCATCCAACTATCGCTTTCCCAGCTTCATCCCCCAAACCCCACACCCCTAACATTTATCTCTCAGGCCTGACTCACAAGCCTTATTCCTGGTGAGGGGCTTACGCCTGAAACGTGGATTCTCCTGCTCCTCGGATGCTGACTGACCTGCTGTGCTTTTCCAGCACCACACTCCCGACTCTGATCTCCAGCATCTGCAGTGTTAACTTTCTCAGAGGAATAATCAATGACCTCAGAGTGACGATTCCCCAGGATTGCAGTGATCACAGTGTGACTGAGTTTTGCGTTTACTTTGGGTGAGGGCAGGCTGGATCTGAGACGAGCGCTTAACACCTAAACAACGGGAATGGTATTAGATAGCGAGGTTAAGATGAACTGAAGTGAAGTGGAAAATTGTGCCAGAAGGTGGATCAGTACAACTGCAACATATCACCCAGACTGTAAAAGACACGCAGAAGGAGCAAATCAATTTCAGCGCAGGCACAATGACAGGTAAAGTGGAAAGGAGAAAATACAACACATTGAGATGGAATGGAATTATTTATGAGGAAGGGTTCAATATTGAAGCTATTTTACATACAGACTGCCCTCACATTGGAAAAAGGAATTTCCTGCAGTGTAACGGTGATATTTGCCTGCGACATCACAATGCTGAGAGACACTGACTTATTATCTTCTGTAGCAGCGTGGCCAAGTGAAAGCATGATCGTCCCATAAACCAGAATTCAATACTTCAAAATTGTCCTCTGTGCTGTGCAACCTATTTGCTTCTTCTGTGGTCAGATTCCAATCTCTTCACAGTGTATCTTTTTCTGCTTCACGTAAACACTTGAAATTTGATCCAATCACCAGTGTTTCTGCTTTAACCAATATTTTGTAACTCCTGAGCTGGCACAGGTACCAGTGACCAATTAGACTTTTTGAGCGCTCTCACTCTGGTATGATCTGAAGGATAAAGTTCACTGTATCTGATCCGCAGGACACACTACAGAATTTCCCCATGCTGGATGGTTCTCTTTATCCCATCCCAGCGGACTGAGCTGCCTCCATTGGGAGCGCTGTCTCCACTGGTAGAATATCACACAGTAACAGTGAATATCTTTTGATGTCATCCTCGAAGGTACTTGCTACAAAAAGCTGAACACTGCGGGAAACTGCTGTGGTCAGCGCTAACACAGAGGCCCAGAGGGAGCCTAGTGGGCCCATACACCAGAAATTAATGGATAAAAAGATTCTTCTTTTTAGTCGAATCCGATTCAGGCCATCAAGTTAACACTTCCTGGGGAGAAAATGGATGTGGGAGAGCGGACAGTCTCAACTGGTTCCAGCATTTACAACCTTGGTCCGTGTGACAACAAAAGCAGAAACCTGGAACTGTTTATCTTGCTTCTGAAAAAGGTTAGTAAATTTTGAAGATCATAGATAGTTCTTCCTGGTGTTCATGAAATGATCAAGAGCAGAGTACAGTTCCCTGAGTATGGTCTGACCTATGGGTTATGGACTTTGATATTCTGCTCACGTGATCTGAACACATACAAAGAAATGACGCAGTGACAAGATCTGCTGAATCAGATTCCATGAAGAACAGAAGCCGATGCAATGAAAAGACTCATAAGAACGGGAATGTAGCAAATTGTTTCGAGGGGTCAATATCTGTACAAGTAGACTGAAACAGCGTTGGGTGTTATTGTACTGCATCTTTTGTATAATGGTGCAAAAGCATGGAGCTTTTGTATCGAGGGGACAACTTTAAAATCCTCAATGAGGCAAAACATACAAGTGAAGTATACAACAAAGTAACCACACAAATTGGTGTAACGTCACGGGGTAAACCTCCCTGCTCAAATTTCGCTCAAAATCGTTCTCTGTCTAATTCCTAAGACTGATATTCGAACAGTGAATGGTCTATGTCAATAAACACTGCTCTGGTCTCACAACTTCAGCATTTCATACGCCCCCTTATGTATGACTGGCAATAGTAATTGATCCCTCACTGTATTATGTCAACACACGTAGAGATGAAATAAGTTTTAGAGCAACAGTCATGTATGTGACTGGGATTTGACCCGATTCTGTTGCAACCAATCCATTGAGCCGTAATTGAAATGGCTTCCACCTTTCCTGTGTCTGTAATAAGATTGCACAGCTTAGTGGTGAGTTTTCATTCATTGAATTAGACCCAGCATCCTTTCTCAGGTTGAAATTTACAGGGATATAAAGACATGATGAAAGACACGGGCAGTGTTTACTGGACTATAAAGACGTTAGGAATGACACGGCCATGAAACCATGTCGTTAGAAATGATGGAAATGAGGTTGCCTTGGAGATGAAGCCACTAGAAACGAAAACAGGCGGTTTAATGGGATGATGGCATAAATAAAGAATAATGCGGGAGAAATCAGGAAAGACTTAGTTGTGACTGAATAGAGGTTATCCAGCTGATGTGAAGATGTTCAGAGCAAATATGAGGGAAATTTCGTCGATTAGGTGACTGGAAACTAGACGTTAGAACTTCAAACTCAGCGGGGCACGATAAATATGTTTGGATTGGGGATTTTATATTCCGAGAAATATTGAATTCGGAGATGAATTTTCAGACATAAAAACATTTTAGGAGCTGATTCCAGAATATTCGAAAAGTGCGAGCAGGCACACAAGGAGTGAATTAAACAGCGACAGTGATTCTGGGCTGCCTGGATGGGGGTGCAAAAGGGAAACACTCTGGAAGTGGTTAACATTCATAGGAAAGAAATTGCATAACACCCGCAATTGAAAATGTTAAGTGTAAGAAGAGCTAATGGAGTTGGAAGGTGCAGCAGCTCATTCTACATGAAATATTATATAATTCAAATGCACTGATCTGTTTGGTTTAGCTCTGCATTGAATGGAAGTCGGTTAGCTCAGTTCACTGACTAACTGGTTTGTGAGAAAAGTGAGACAACAGCGTGGGATTAATTCTCTCACTGTCTACCCGCCGTTTGATATGATCATGGCTGACCAAACACGACAATGTCTTTGCCCAGATCATCGACAACAACCTGTCGTACAACGGGATAAAGTCATTTAAGCAATCGAAAATTTCTGTTCGGACAGGTAACATGAAACATATTGCATTCATCAACAATCTTCACCATTCCAACATCCAAGAACACGTTGCACAGTGTGTTTCTGCACGACATTTGCAGGTTTTGCGATGAACATTTGATTCTGGTCTGATCAATGTTTCAAATGATATGATTCTGTAAAAACTCACAAACATGAAGGTAAGGAATTCCCTCTGATCAGTAGCAGGGAAGGGAACTCCAGGTGATGAGTCAGCACAACACTCAATGATTCAGCTGAAAACTGAACTATACTCCAATTCTAGTGCTGTTCAAACTCACATTGAACAGCAAAGTTACCAAATTTGTAGAAATCTAGCATGCTTTTCATTGCGCCACAGACTGTACTCGCCACAATTTTACTGCACCCAAAGTTGCGGTTGTGGTGGAGAAAACGTCGACTATCACCAGGAGATGCGGAGAGTTTTTCAAGGAGTAGATCTTTTATTTGTAATCAAAAACAGTGACATTCAGAAATCAAATTTTTGACTCGCCCGAACCTCAGGGTCCATGGCAGAGAGTCATAGAGTCTTTGAGATGTGCAGCATCGAAACAGACACTACTGTCCAACTTGTCCATGCCGACCAGACATCCCAATCCCAACCTTGTCCCACCTGCAATCACCCGACCCATATCCCTCTAAAACCTTAATATACACATGCCTTTCCAATGTTGCAATTGTACGAGCCTCCACCACATCCTCTGGCAGCTCATTCCATTCACGTACCACCCTCTGTGTGAAAAAGTTGCCCCTTAGATCTCTTTCATATCTTACCCCTCTCACACTAAACCTATGCCCTCTAGTTCTGGACTCCCCGACCCCAGGGAAAATAGTTTGTCTATTTATCCTTTCCATGCCCCTCATAATTTTGTTAACTTCTATAAGGTCACCCCTCACCTTCCGAAGCTCCACGGAAAACAGCCCCAGCCTGTTCAGCTTCTCCTTATGGCTCAAATCCTCCAAGCATGTAAATCTTTCTGAACCCTTACAAGTTTCACAACATCTTTCCGAATGGAAGGACACCATAATTACACGCAATATTGCAACAGTAGCCTAACCAATGTCCTGTACAGCCGCTACATGACCTCCCAACTCCTGTACTCAACACTCTGACCAAAAAAGGAAAGCATACCAGATGCCTTCTTCACTATCCTATCTACCTGCGACTCCACTTTAAAGGAGCTATTAACCTCCACTCCAAGGTCTCTTTTTTCAGCAACACTCCCTAGGGTCTTACCATTAAGTGTATAAGTACTGCTAAGATTTGCTTTCCCAACATTCAGCACCTCACATGTATCTGAAATAAAATCCATCACTTTATACGCTTTCTTTAATCATGTATTGTTAGCTTATCAGAATGCCAACTGTGTTAGTCAGAATTACCTCACTCCAGTTATACAATAAACCAATGGATCTAATTCCCATTATCGTTCTACTTCTGCCACTATGTTTTTTCCTAATTTATTCTACTGTAACTATTAAGTATTATACTGCTACCTGTGCTCAATGAACCTCCATCCCAGACGAACCTGTCATGATTAGATATTTAGCTACCCCATCTATCACAATGTTGTCCTGTCCCAAGCGGACTCTACTAACTACTAATTAGATATTTAATGCCATATCCTGCTACAAGTGTCTCAAGCAGGCTGACTCTACTATCAATTAATTATTTAAATTCATTGTCCTTAGTATGTATTGTCACGACTTGTCCCATCCTGCCATGATGATATTTAGTAGGCGAGGCTGAATTTACTAATTGTTATTATCTCAGCCTGCCATAGTAACCTTTCAGCGCAGTCTGCATCTGCTAATTGGTGTAGGAGAATTCCACCATTTTTATCCCATCCTGCCACACTGGCCCCATCCTGCCCCAGAAACCTTTTGACGAGTATAGTATTCCACAGACTCCTTGTAACAGATTGCCAGTAGTTTCCATGCCTTTAACCTTCCTATGCTTTCATGCTCTGTATTTTCTGTGCAGTGTTGGGATCTTTCATCAGACATCTGTTTATCTTCACCCCACTTTCTCGTACCTGGTCCTTATCCATATGTGCTCTCGCTTCTCAAGTATTCGGCTAAATACTCCTGAAATATTTTGATGACTCATAGCTTTACCACACGTTCAAACAGTGAAATCCAAATAAACAACAGTCTCAGAGTGAAAACGTTCTTCGTATATCTCCTCTGAGCACCCTCTCCCTTGTGTTTAACAGAGATCACTGGTTGTTAACTCTTCCCATAAGACGTTTATCCCTATCACACATACCGATGCCCTTAATGTGCACCTTAATCACTTCCTCACTCAGCCTTCTCCGCTCTCAGATAAAGAGCCTGAGCTGAGCTCATCTGGCGATAGTGTCGTGCTGGAAAAGTACAGCAGATGAGGCAGCATCCGGGGAGCCGGAGAATCGACGTTTCTGGCATAAATCTTTCATCAGGAATGAGGCTTGTGGGTGGGTACTGCGAGATAATTGGGAGGTGGTTGGGGTTGCGTGCAAGGTAGCTGGGAAAGCAAATGGTGGATGGCGGCAGGAAGAAGGTGATAAGTCAGAGGGGGAGGGATGAATAGGTCCAAAGGGTGGTGCTGAGTTGGATGTTTCAGACTGTGATAATGTGAGTGGAGGGGAAATGAGGAAGGTCTTGAAATCTACATTTATCCGTGTGATTGCAGGGTCCCAAGGCAGAACATGAGGCATTCATGTTCCAGGCGTCAGGTGGTAACGGTTTGGTGGTGGCTTATGCCCGAAACGTCGATTGTCCTGCTCTGCAATTGACATGACAGGAGAAATGGGAAAACCAAAGACTAAAAGAAAGACAAAAACTTACAGATTCAGAGTTAATGGAATTCGACACAGTGCGGACAGAAGCCATTTGGCCAGGTGAATCTGAACTGTACCGTGGAAGAGATTCACACTCCCCCACTCTATCTTTGCAAATCCGCATTTGTGATCCACCTACAAAAATAGAAATTACTACAAAAGCTCAGCGAGTCAGGCAGCATCAGTGGAGAGAAATCAGAGTTAACATTGCAAATGAAAATCTGTTCCGAGGAAGGGTCTGTTGACCTGAAATGGTCATTCTGTTTTCCCCGAGCTGTAATTCTGAATTTTATCTCTTATTTACAGCACTTGCAGTCCATTCAGATTTTGTTTGCCATTTACCTGAATTGCACACCTTTGCACTGTGGGAAGGAATCGGAGCAGCCAGAGGAAACTCACACGGGAGAGAGAGAGCAGGAGTGTGCAAATTCCACACAGTCAGTCATAGAAGATATGAATCGAAGGCGGGTTTCTGGCGCTGAAAGGCGCAGTTCAACCCACTGAGCTCTCCCAATATGCAAGCGCCTGTTTGGAAGCAAATTGAACCCGACCTCACACCGTGACAGGCGGTGGTGCGACCCAGGAATTCTGTGCAAAAAGAAGTCTATTTCTTAATACTGGAAATTAACATTCGCTCAACTATCCGAACACTTTTTTAAATTACTTGACCTATAGCCTTGTATGTCTTGGCATCACAAATTCACGTCTGAAAACTTCTGAAAGGTCTGAGGATTTCTGCCTCTACAACCTTTGCATGCACTGAGTTCCAGATTTCAACCAACCGCTGTTTCAAAACATTTATTCTGCACATTCACTCAAATCTTTCCTCTTCTATCCTTAAATCTATGCCACCCTGCCCCTCCCCCCGAGATCGATCGCACCATCAAAGAGAAACGTTTATTTCAGTCTACGCCATCCATTTTCCTGATTATTTTATACATTTCAATCATGTTTCCTCTCAATCTCTTCGACTCTAAGAAAAACGCCTAGAGTCTGTCCAATTTCTCTTCATAACTGAAACTCTTCTGCCCAGACAATATCCTGGTAAATCTCTCCTGCATCATTTCCAGTGCTATCATATCCGTGCCATAATGCGAATTGCAGAACTGCACACAATAGACAAGATAGAGATAAATGGGCAAGTGAAATAAATGATGTAAAGTCCACAGACAGAAGTATTTTCGAAAACGTTTTCTTTTCCTCAGTGCTGCCCTGTGTCCTTTTCCAGAGCCTGATGTTCTAATAATCTCTAGTCCATGTGGTAAAAGCTACTACATGAGAATTGATCTCACAACCACAGTATTGAAATGGATTGATTGGCTTGAAGGTGAGTACATGGTTCTTCTATGACGGCACAGAAGCGAAAGAAATGCCAAAGCTGGGAGTGCTCCTGGTCAAAGTCGGGGCGGAAGAGCATAATTGTTGTATTAGGATTCAACACCAGCATTAAACCGCACTCCAGATTGGATCAGCTGAAGCGTGCTGGAGCCTTCAGCGAGTGATCGATTAAGAGAAAGCATTCTCTGAATTTTTCCTTAATAATGCGCTGGTTGGTTACTTTGACAGGAAGAGCTGTTTTTGATCACATCGTCTCCACATCAGCCTCTTGCTCCCAGTTAGCACTCCAGACCTGCGTACATCACTTTCATTCCAACACAGTCACATATCATATTCTCATTCCCTCTGTGATAATGAGAATTAACAATATCATTCTCTGAGATGCATCAATGTAGCATGAAGTTGATAGAGTAGTGAACAAAGAAGAACAAAGAACAGAGAAAATGTACAGCCCAGGAATACGTCCTTTGGACGTCGAAGCCTGAGCTGATCCAAATCCATTGTCTAAACCTAGCACCCAATTCCAAAACATTTGTATCCCTCTGCACTCTTCCTACACATGCATCTGTCCAGATGCACCTGAAATGAATCTACCGTGCTTACCTCTCTGCTGGTAACACGTTCCAGGCACCTATCACCCTCGGTGTAAAATACTTCCAATGACTATCTCTCTTAAACTTTTCAACTTTCACCTTGAACGCGTGACCTCCCATTCTTGAATCTCTCACCTTGGTAAAAAGCTTATCTCTATCCACCCTGGCTACAACCTTCATGATTTTGTAGACCTCAATCACGACCCCCTCAATCTCGTCTTTTCGAATGAAAACAAACGTAACCTACTCAACCCCTCTTCAGAGCTAGCATCTTCCATACCAGGCAAAATCCTCATAATCATTCTCTGCACCCTCTCCTAAACGTCCACGTCGTTTTGGTATTTTGGCAACCAGAACTGTACACAGCATTCTAAATGCGTTTGAACCAAAATCTTGTACAATTTTAGCATGACCTGCCAGCTCTTAAATTAATGCCTGGTCCGATGAAAGCAAGCATACCAAATTCCTTCTTGTCCACTCGATTCACCTATGCAGCCACCTTCAGGGTACAAAGAACCTGAACTCCCACATCTCTTTGCTCAGCAATTTTACCCAAGGCTCTTCTGTTTACCGTATACTTGGCTCTAGAATTATACTTCCCAAAATGCATTGACTCACATTTGCCAGGATTCAACTCCATCTGCCACTTCTCCGCTCAACTGCCCTATTTATATTGTCCTTCATTCTTTGACAGTCCCCTATGCTTTCTGCTACTCCACCAATCACCGTGTCAGCTGCAAATGCAATGGCGATATTTGGGCTAGCAACCCTTGGAGACTAGAGCATTGCAGCCGCTGGTAATTTGATTCGATGAATAAAATCTGGAATATGGAGACTTACCAACATATAACTCCAGACCCACAATAGTACGGTTCACCCATCAATTCCCTCTGATTCAGTTCAAGGACATTTTAGGATGAACAACAAATGTTGTTCAGACTATGATGGTCACACTCCGGGGGAGAATAAGGAAGGATAAAAAAGATGCATGGATGACGGGGAAAATTGGGAATCGTCTCAGCGTTGTCTCAAATTCAGCTGATTATCCAAACTAAATAGACAAAATGATACCCACGCCGCCATGAAGTCAGGTCCATGGGGGTGGGGTCTGTAGGACGAGATCCAACTACCAGCTGACATGTAAACTCACTTCCTCAGTCACAATGTGGGCAGGTCATTCACCACTCCCCTATCTGAGAAGGAATCAGTCAGGAGACCAACCTACAGAGTTGCCATCAGGTTTACAAATGATAGCAAGTGTCCGATTCTGCTGTTATTGCAGGTATTCATCCCATCCAGTAATGAACAATGCTTGGATGCCTGATTCCAGTGGAGTACCACTGTTTCCTGATGTAAATCAATAATTCAAACTTAGTTGTAGGAGTCACGTTTAGAAAATTACAGACGATGCAACAATTGGTCGTGTAGGTGACTGTGATGAATAATATCATCGATTGCAGGGGTATATCAATCAGGTGGAAAGGAAAAACGGCGAATGGACTTGGATCCAGACCAAAAAGTGGTAAAGAATTTGGAGAGTTGAAACAATAGCAGTGAGGATTCTGAGTGGTGTACAGGAACAAAGAGATTTTGGAGTAGATATTCACAGATCTCTGAAGATTGTTGGACAGGGAGATCAGTTGTACGAGAGGCTGTTTGTTGACCACAGTCTGAGAATGATATTAGATATTTAGCAAACGCCAGTTTCGGAAACAACTGAAGGAATGAGCACAAGTCTGGTTAATGCGATAATCAACATTTTTCAAAATAGTAATGTAAAAGGTGGAGGGCTCGAGTATAACTCTTTGCCCATTAGACCGCTTCTCCAATCAATGAATTTACCACTGCTTCCTCTCCAAGTCATGCTGGTATGTGCCTTAGAGGGTAATTCATAAATGGTGACGTTTCAGTGCATCTTCAACCTTGTCGTTATAGTCGGTATCGTCTTTGAGCTTTGAAGGTTCTGTCAACAAAGCCTGGATGACTTACTTCAGTGAATATTCTAGGTGGCGCACTCAGCTGCAATTGTGCCTCAGCAGTTAAGGGAATAAATATTCAGGCGTTGAACAATGTACAGTTAAGTGACTGTATTGTCGTGGAGGGTGACCAGTTCCTTCAATGGTATTTCAGCGGCACCCACCGAGGCAAATGGAGAGAGTATTGATCAACATCTAATTTGTGCATTGCGGACGATGTAGGCTTCACGGAGAAAAGGGTTGAGTTAATAATCAAACAAAGTCGTCTGACGGACATGTTTTTGTCGTCAACTTCTTTTATGCACGATCAGGTTCCATTTCTCCTAAATATGAGCTGTCAGGACGATTACACGGAGGAATTCAGTTACAATGAAGCCATTGAATGTCAATCGAATATGATTAGATACTGATTTGTCAGAGTTATCATGGCAGTATTTGATCCTTCTGTGGATCAATCCGATTCCAATTGCTTTCTGATTTCAAGTTCCAATTCGCGTCTGCGCCTGAAATTTCAAGCCATTTCATCACCGAAATTTCTCCATCTGTCTTAATAATATGTAACGACGCTGCTGGGGACAGCAGAGATTTACGAGGATTTTGCCAACTCTGTATAAAATGGACCTTCGTGGAATGATTGTTTGGTCTGGGATTATTCTACTCGAAACAAAGGAGGTGCAGGGGAGGTCTATAATCATACAACATCAATTATAAACGTTCACTATTTGGAATCATGACAGGGTAGATACGGGTTGATGGTTTGCCCTATGCTGTGAGGAAAGCAGCAGAAGACATAATCTCAGAATTAGATATTGCCCAGTTAATTCAGAAATGAGAAGTAATTTCTTTGCTCAGGGGCCGAAAAATCTGTGGCATTTTTCAGCAACCGCTGTTGAGACTGTGTTGCTGGGCATTTTCAAACTGTGCCAGTTAGTTAATCCGAAAGATCATAAAACTTTGTCGAGGTAAGTGAGCAGAAAGGAGTTAAAGATTATCAGATCAACCATGAGTTCGTTCAGTTCGATGAAAATTCATAGAAAGACAAGATGGAATGTGGGGCAGAAAGAAAAAATGTGTTCCTTCTCATTACACCAATTTAATCTACAATTGAATAGCCTGACTGCGCTCACTCTTCATTTCGAATTTAATGTGGTGTCGATTATTCGTGAATTTCCCGTGCAGTGAAGGGCAAGAACAAGATTCGCGATCCAGAGTATACTAGAGGTTTGAGGTGCAAAGAAAAACTGCTGGAGCGGTTTGTGACATTTGACTCATAATTTCTTCAGTCACTCCCTCTCACGTGAAGAAGCAGCCAAAGAGAGGGAAATAAAGGCGATGTTGTGGCTCAATGGTTTGGTGGTGGCTTATGCGTAAACCATCGGTTGTCCTGTTCTGCAATTCACATTACAGGAGAGATGTGAAAAAACAAATGATGAAAAATGGACAAAAACTTCTAGGTTCAGAGTTAGAATTAGTCACAGTGCAGACAGAAATCATGTGGCCAGTTGAGTTTGCGTTGTGCCACCGACGAGATTCACACTCCCCACCCTATCTTTCTAAACCCGCATTATTGATGCACCAACAAAAGATATTACTCCAAACGTTCAGCGGGTCAGGCATCAGTAGTGGAGAGAAATCAGAGTTAACATTGCGAATCAAGAACAGTTCTGAGGAAGTGTCTGCTGACCTGAAATGGTCATTATGTTTTCCCCGAGCTGCAGTTCCTACTGTTGACTTGTAATCATAGCACTTACAGACCATTCAGGTTTTGTTTGCCATCTACCTGAATTGGTCTATAGCCTTGTATATGCCTTGGCATCACAAATTCACATCTGAATACTTCTGAAACTTATGAGTATTTCTCACTTTCCAAACTTTGTTTGTGCTGAGTTCCAAATTTCAACGACCCACTGTCTTAAAACATTTGTCTGCGCATTCACTCAAATCTTTCCTCCTCTGTCCTTAAATCTATGCCACACATCCCGCCCCCCCCCGTGATTGATCTCACCATCGAAACGAATAGTTTAATTCAGTCTACGCCATCCATACAGCTGATTATTTTGTACATCGCAATCATGTCTCCTCTTAATCTCTGCTGCTCTAAGAAAAACAACTCCAATCTATACAAACTCTCTTCATAACTGAAACTCTTCTTCCCAGACAATATCCTGGGAAATCTCTCTTACATCATTTCCAGTATTATCCCACCCTGCTATAATATGAATTGCAGAACTGCACACAATAGTTTAGATAGAGCCGAATGAGCAAGTGGAATAAATGATGTAGAAATCCTCAGAAATAGGTCTTTTAGAATAAAGTTTCTTTTTTCTCAGTGCTGCCCTGTTTCCTTTTCCTGAGCCCGATGTTCCAATAATGTCTGGTCCATATCAGTAAAAGCTGCTACACGAGAATTGATCTCACGAGCGTGGTATTGAAATGGATTGACTGGTTTGAAGGTGAGCACGTGGTTCTTCTATGACGGCACAGAGGCGCATGAAATGCCAAAGCTGGGAGTGCTCCTGGTCAAAGGCGGGGAGGAAGGGCATATTTGTCTCCGTTTATTAGATTATGAAGATACAGCCGCAGCATTACCCCGCAGATTGACTCAGCGGAAGGTCACGAGCGGTCACGAGAGGTCGATGAATTGGAAACATTCTCTGATATTTTCCTGAGCAATGCGTCGTTTTGTAACTTTAACTCGAAGAGCTGGTTTTGATCACATCGACTCCACATTGGCCTCTTGCTCCCAGTAACCACTCCAATACAGCGTACATCACTTTCATTCCGACACAGCCACATGTCATATTCTCATTCCCTCTGTAATAATCGGAATTGAAAATGTCATTCTCTGAGAAGGAGCATTGTAGCATGGAGTTGGGAGTGTAGTGAACAAAGAAGAAAAATTGCAAACCAGGAACCGGCCCTTTGGACCTCCAAGCCTGAGCTGATCCAAATCAACTGTCGCCTAACTTCTCAGCATCCATATCCCTCTGCTTCTCACTTACACATACATCTGTCTAGGCGCACGTTAAAAAGCCTGCCTCTTCTACCACTGCTGGCAACGCATTCCAGCACCTACCACCCTTTGTGTAAAATACTTTATATGTTTATCTCCCTTAAAGGTTTCACCTCTCTCCTTGAATGCGTGACCTCTCATTATTGAATTCCTCACCTTGGGAAAAAGCTTATCTCTATCCACCCTGTCTATATCCTTCATGTCGACCTCAATCAGCAGCCCACAATCTCGTTATTTCCAATGAAAACAAAAGTAACCGACTCAACCTCCCTTCAGAGCTAGCCTCTTCCATACCAGGCAACATCCTTGTAAACCTTCTCTGCATTCTCTCCTAAACGTCCACATCCTTTTGTAATTTGGCGATCAGAACCTTACAGAGTTTTCTAAACACGGCCGAAGCAAATCTTGTACAATTTTAGCATGACTTACCAGTTCTTACACTGAATATCCTATCCAGTGAAGGCAAGCATGCCATATGCTTTCTTGACCACTCTGTCCACCTGTGCAGTCATTTTTAGGGAACTCCCTGATCTCTCTGCTTGTCAACTGTACCCGAGGCTCTTCCGTTTACAGTCTAGTTGGCTCCAGAATTAGACTTCCCAAAATGCATCACTTCACAGTTACTTTGATTGAACTCCATCTTCCACTTCTCTGCTCACCTCTTCTGTCTATCGATATTACCCCTCATTCTTTGACAGACCCCTATGCTTTCTGGCTACACCAACAATCTTCGTATCATCTGCAAATGTAGTGGCGATATCCTGGGCGAGCAACCCATGGAGACTGGAACATGGCAGCTGCTGGCATTTAAATTCGATGAATAAAATCTGGAATATAAATCCGATCAGAGGAACAGAGACAAAAAAAATATTTTGCTGCAAACCCATTCATCCATGAACCTTCAAAGGGAAATCTGCCGTCCTTAGTGAGACCTGCCAACATATGACCCCAGACCTACAACTGTGCAGTTCACCCATTATTTCCCCCTGACTTAGTTCAAGGTGAATTAAGAATAAACAAAAAATGCTGTTCAGACTATGATGGCTAAACTCCGTGGGAGAATAAGGAAGGATAAAAGAGATACATGGATGAGAGGAAAGATTCTGAGGTGTCTCTGTGTGGAATCAAATTCAACTGATTATTCCATCTAGACAGACAAACTGATACCCACGCCGCCAAGAAGTCAGCTCCCTTTGGGGGGGCGGGGGGGGGGAGGGGGTGTGTAATGCAGGAAGGTATTCAATTACCGGCTGAAGTGTAAACTCACTTGCTCAGTCACAATGTGGACAGGCCATTCACCATTCCCATATGTGAGAAGTAAACGGCCAGGAAACCAACCTGCAGAGTTGCCATCAGGTTTCCAACTGATAGCAAGGTGAAAGTGAGGACTGCAGATGCTGGAGATCAGATCTGAAAATGTGTTGCTGGAAAAGCACAGCAGGTCAGGCAGCATCCAAGGAGCAGGAGACTCGATGTTTTGTCATGAGCCCGAAGAAGGGCTCATGGTTTCTGAAGAAGGGCTCATGCCCTTGGATGCTGCCTGACCAAATGATAGCAAGGGTCTCTTCCTGCTGTTATTGGAGGTGTTCATCCCATCCAGCAATGAACCATGTTTAGATGCCTGTTTCCAGTGAAGTACCACTATTTTCTAATGTCGATCAATGATTCAAACTTAGTTGTAGGAGTCATGATTTAGAAGTTTACAGACGATACAGTTGTTCGTGTAGTTGGCTATGATGAATGATGTCAGGGACCGCAGGGATGTAACAATTAGGTGGAAAGGAAAAACGGCGAATGGAATTGAATCCAGACCAATAACTGGTAATGAATGTGAGGAGTTGTAACAATAACAGGAGGGATTCTGAGTGGTGTACAGGAACAAAGAGATCTTGGAGTGGACATTCACAGATCTCTGAAGATTGTTGCACAGGGAGATCAGTTGTTCAAGAAGGTTTTTGGATATTTTCTTTTCTTGACCACAGTCTGTAGATGATATTTGACCTTTAGCAACAGCCAGTTTAGAAAACAACTAAAGGAATGAGCACAAGTCTGGTCCATGCAATAATCTACATTTTTATCATTTGTAAGATACAAGATGGATGGCTGAAGTATAACACTTTGCCCATCAAGACCGCTCCACTACTCAATGAATTTACCACTGATTCCTCTCCAAGTCATGCTGGTATGTTTCAGTAACCGCTGTTGTTACTGTGTTGTTGTGTATTTTTATTTTTTCCAGATAGTTAACCAGGAAGATGATGAAACTTTGTCGAGGTTAGTGAGTCGAAACGTATTGAAGATTAACAGATCAACCATGAGTTCGTTGAATGGTGGGGCAGGCTCCATAGGCTGAATGGCAAACCTCCACTTGTTTAACATTTGGTCTAACGCCTTATTTTATTCATAAGTTCAAAATTGAGAGGGGATGGGATGATGTGATAGGAAACGTTTTATTAAACAAATCACACAGATCAGGAACAAGGCTCATAAACTCAGGAAGAAGAAATGTGCTGTGACATGGGCGCAAAAAAATACACTGGGCACAGCACAGGTGGCTGTGTACAGAAGCTGTGATTGCTGAAGAAATTTGCTAGACCTTATACAATAGGCAACTCAGTGATCACGCTGGATGATGGATCGTTGTATGATTCACACTCAGCAGAAATTTGTGAAAGAATGAAAGGTTCGTTTCATTGGAGACGTCTTCTGCGGTTCCAATTCCGAGTGACTATTTGAAATACTGATCAGATCATTGTGTGAAGTGTTTGGTTAAAATACTCATGTACAACCCCACTGGATAAACTTGTGCTCCCGATCTCTTGTTATTTGTTTCTCTTTCTTTTGATGTGAATCATAGAAATACAAGATGGAATATGGGGCGGAAAGAAAAATGCGTTCCTTATCATTACACCAACTTAATCTACAATTGAATAGAATGACTGCTCTAAATCTTCATTTCGACTTTAATGTTGTGTCAATTATTCGTGAATCTCCCGTGCAGTGAAGGACAAGAAAAATACTCTGGATCCAGGTTATACCAGAGTGTGAGGTGCAATGAAAAACTGCTGGAGCGGTTTGTCAAGTTAGCAACCAGAGTGTGACTCGAACCCGTGAATGTGAAACACAGCGGTATAATAACACACCACTATAATCTCTCGGTCTCCTCTGCACATTTTGTAGAGGGGTGACATGTGACCTCATCACGGTTCCATGCGGTGAACGTCATGGATGAGAAACTTGCAGAGCAGAATCGAATCCACAACATTGTGTTTCTGCTTTCACTAGAATTAAAGCAACAGCAAATTCCAATAAATAGCCATGCTGGTCAGAATGAATAGCTGTCAGTGATACATTCTGAGTCAGAACTGTGTCTGAATGAAACAGAGGACAAAGATTTTCTGTCATATTCATACCGACATTTGACTCATAATTCCCTCAGTCACTTTCTTTCTCACGTGAAGAAGCAGCCATGGAGAGGGTAGTTGACGCGATGGTATGGCTCAATGGCCTTTCTCATATGGCTGAGCCTGAATTGGATTAAATCGCAAGAAATGCTGTTTTGTTCGTTTCATTTTAATTTTGCTGCAACCTCACCATGTTCATTGTAATAATCAGAAGTGAATTAGATTTATCTCAATGGAATGTTTAATGTTCTATTCAAATTTGTTACGACTTTAGTTCAGCTTAAGGAAAACACTGCTTAGAAAAACAGAGTGTTAAAATGCAAAAGAAAACACACCAGTTTTGTTGCTCGTTACTTTGGCAGATTTCACTGAGTATTAAATGGACCAAACATCATGGTGTTTGTCCTCACATCCTTAACGCATGTGATGAAACCAGGATGTCGATCTCCAAGCAACTGGTCACTTTCTATTCATTATGTAATATCTTCCCATCATAATAAATAAAAATCCACTTTGTCCCATTTACAATGCTTCATGTGGAAAATTATGCCAAATCTTTCAAATTCCAGAGTTTTTGGTACCGAATCTTATTCAGCTGCACACCTTCACGAAATGTCTTTACATTTACATTCAACCCACTTCGACATTATTCCCCTGCAACTTCGGATTACACCCGACCCCTGCACCTTTACCTATCCACACGCTGTCTCTTTCTTTGTGAATTTTATTCCTTGTGTGTCACCAAATGTGCCTTTCCAAATATTTTGAAAAGCAGATTCTCGGAGTGACAGCGATTCTGCTCTAATCATTTCTTTGTCCTTCAAAGGTTTTTATTTGAAAGAGGGAATTCTCCACCTATTTACTCTGACCAAACATTTCATAAGCTGAACCCCCCATTAAGTCTTCCCTGGTCCAGGGATAACTGCTCTAAACTTTCCAAGACAACAAGTGACTAAAATCCCATCCTATGTAAACTCGTCAGCATCGTCTCTAATGGCTTTACATCCCAGTAAACACCGTCATTACCCTCGCTGATAGAATCACAGTATCCTACAGTCCAGAAAGGGCATTTCAGTCAAAGGATCCGGTGTCGACACTCTGAAGTGCATCTCACCCAGACCTACCTATCCTCCCTATTCCCATATATTTCACCTGAGGAAAGGGCAGCCGTCTCCCTTACGATTTCAAATAAACCTGTTGGACTATAACCTGGCGTTCTGTAACTTCTGACCTTGTCTTCGCGTTACCTATAGGTAATTCACTTAACTTACTTAATTCATTTCCTGGACCCGAGAGGGCAATTTAACTTGGCCAATCAACCTAACTCTCAGACCGAACAGCAGTGCGAATTACTGTGAGCAAAACCTGTAATACGTTAAATGGCTTCATACCCTCGTAACTCAGCCTCGTCAAAGCAAATCAATCAAAATTCAATGTATCGAAACTCTACTCTGTGCTTTACAATCGAATTCGGGCTGTGGGAAATGTATCTGCACTCATATTTGAATGCTTTTATGCTGTATCTTCCACACCGTCCTGCTTCGAGTAAACACTTCAATCTGGAACAAGTCTGTCAAATGTTTTTCATTCCAACAGTCACAAGATGCAGCTTGCAGAAGTCACGTGTTTGCACTTTCACTGACACTACCTCCCTGAGAGCTGCAGGCCTTTCCCACCTTGATTCAGGCAGCACTATCCTTCCTGTGACATGTCCCATCGAGAATGGAAGGACAGGTATCAACACCCACACTTGGGAAAGGAGCGACAGTTTTAAAACATTTACACTGTCTCCAGCGGAGAATTGAGCCTTGTGACAAGCGGGGACACAAATCATTATACTACCGAGGACAAGAGCGTCAAAGGAGGCCCTTCAGCCAATTGTGGCCACACTTGTCAAAAACAACTGCCTAATGAACTGAATCCCATTTCACAACGCTTATTCCACAGCCTTATATGTCTTGGCATCACAGGTTCACATATGAATGCTCCTATGTGTTTCTGCTGCTCTGAATAATGGAGACAGTGTATTCCAAATTCCAAACCCCCAGCTGGCTGATAAAGCTTTTCCGCACATCTTCTCGAACCTTCCTGCCTTTCTCCTTAAATCTCTGGCTCTTGCTAATCGATCCCTCCATCAATGGGAAACTCGTTCAGTCAAATCTGTTCATACCCTATCTCAACCAGGTCTTCTCTACATCTCTTTTGCACTGCGACAAAAAATCCACTCTGTCCTGTCTTTCGTCCTAACTGAAACTCTTCATCCAAAACAATATCCCGGTTAATATCTCCTGCAATTTTCTCAGTGTGATCACATCCTTGCCATAATGTGACTTGCCAAACTGCACACAACAGCAGTGCTTGAGCCTAATGAGCACTTGTTTTAAAATTTTTGTGTTAGTATGAGGGCGATTCTAGCTAAGCATAATTTATTACCCTTTCCAAATTGCCCAGCAGGCAATTGAGGCTCAACCATATTGCTATGAGTCTAAAGTCACATGCAGGCCAAACCAAGTAAAGATAACAGATTTCATCCTGAAATGACATCAGTGAACCAGATCCTTTTATTTCAACAATTGTCAATGGATCTATAGTAGCCATCAGATTTTTCATTGCAGATATTTGCTGAATCCAAATTTTACAATTTGGCATGGTGGGAGTCAAGCACGAGTATTCAGACGATTATCTCGGTCTCTGGATTATCAGTCCTTCGAAATTAACACAAGACCAACGCAGAAAACCATAAAAGCTGATCTTTTCCAATAAAATCTCTTTTCCCCAAAACTGCCCTGGGTATTTTCCATGAGCCTGACGCTACAATTGTCTCTGGCCTATGGCAGTAAAAGCTGCTACATGGGGATTGATTTCACAACCGCGGTATCCAAATGGATCGACTTGTTTGGAGGTCCCGATGGTGGGATTGGGGCACGTTCATCCAACAACAGTCACAGCAGCAGCAGCACAGACAGAACAGCATCAATGTAAAAGGGAGTGATAAATTGATCGTTCCGTCAGAGAAATGGGGAGAGGGATGGAAAGGAGGTTTAATGATCGTGGGAAGGAGCGGAATCTCCGACAATGGGTGGGTTTGAATTGTGATATATGAAACGTAGAGATGTGGGAGAGCGGAATTTGAAAGTAAAACAATTAATGTCTTACCGTGTGTCACAAAAAGGACAACAGAGAGTACACTGAGTGCTGTGATTTGAATTCGATCTGAGTTTACTGTGGTCACAATTCAAAATACCGAGAACCACAACCACAGCAACAACAGAAGTGGATGCTTGCAAGCAGCAATAAGTATACAAGTAGAGGAAATTTCCGGAAAAAACACCGAAGGTCCAATATCAGTACTCAACGAACAGTGACAGACATGTGGGAACTGAGAATAAGCTGAATCTTTCAGTTCGATTTCCTCAGAGGCTGTGGAGATCCCTTGAATGAGAATGTTGAAAAATTAGATTGATCGATTCCGATAAAACATCAAAGACTCGGGGGACAGTACAGGATATTGTTGTAATGTATGCATAAATAGCATTTTTTAGCTGAACATCGGCGACTTCACCACCTTACTCAAGGCAATAACCAGTGTTGAAGATAATCACACATAATCCCAGTTCCCAGCCTCGGATTCAGAGAAACTGCGGCATAGCTACCCAGATCTAACGGAAAATGGGGATGGGATGATTGTGTGATGTTACTCTCTAGCTCCAGTGATGCATTAGGTGAGCGTGCGGTCCTTCTATGATGGTATAGAGGCGCAAGAAATTCCTCGGTTGAGTGTGCTCTTGCTCAAGGGAATGGTTGTCCCCGTTCATCCTATCATAGCGATCTGCAGTACATCTTGCTAATACAACTGAGTAGCACAACTGGACCGTGTTGAGCCCTTAACCTTGCAGTGGTGAGTTTAAAAGATGATTTTGCTATTTGGATCTGTTTCCTACACTGGCGTTGTCAGGTGCTTTTGCTTGCATTAACTCAGAATCAGTTTATTCTACACTTCAACCTGGAGAAGGTGGTGTTGGCAGTGATATTTTAAACTCGTCATCCTTGGTCCTGGGACACGGAAACGGTGATGTTTGAGTTCGACGAATACAACCTGGAATGCCAGCCTGACCTCAGGAACAGACATCATGACTTTAATTTCCTGCAATCCAATTCATTCACGCCCTTTTTGCAGGAGATTCTACCATCTTTACCCAGTCCTGCCTACGAGAGACTCCACTACCAGAAAAACATTCGCTGACCCTTAATTCAAGAATCACCAACGTGTGAGGAAGCAGGCTATTCGGCCCTTCCGTTCCACACGGCCCTTCGAAGCGCATCCCACCAGACCCCATGGTATTCCCTATCCCATAAGCCTGAATTTCCCACTGCTGATCCGTGCAACCAGCACATCTTTGGTCAGAGGGAGGAATAAACACGCAAAGACATAGAGAATGTGCAGACTGCCCAGAAGCAGACACCCGAGGCTGGGATCGCACCCAGCTGTGTGATGCAGCCAGGCAGCAACGAACAAGGGGCGAATAATAAATGTTGCCCTTACCAGTGATGCTCACACCCTGTGGGTGAATGAGAAACCATGAAAACACATTCACAAAATGGACTACAGGATGTGTATCTGTGTGGACACAATTTGAAAGGATTGTTCACCCTGGGTAGAAAAAAGAACGCCGATGCCACAGAGAAAGCAGGGCAATGTGGGGACTGCTGGAAGGGATTCAATTAACCACAGAAATGGAAACTCATTTAATCATTAACACTGGCGGGAGACCGTTCACCAGTCCCACGATGGGAAAGGATCATAAGCAAAACAACCTCCGGAGTCTCCAGCAGGATTTCATAGCCCATCAGGTGTTCGATTATGCTGTCAATGCTGCTGTTAATCGCAACCAGCGGTCTGTTACACAGCGTCAGTCAGAGAGTCATACAGCGTGGAAACAGGCCCGTCAGTCGAATCAATCCATGCCAAACAGACTGCCAAACTAATCTAGTCCCGTCTGCCTCCTCCTGTACCCGCTGAGTGGAAATAATGCCCTTTTATTATTATTGTATCGTTAATTTAAAAACCCAGATAATATTTTGGGGACAAAGGTTTCAGGTCCTGGCATGACAGATTTTGGAATTTGAATTCAATAAATACCTGGAATTAGAGTCTCGTGATGACCCGAATCAGGTGTGTGGGAAATCCCATCAGATGCATTCATGCCAGTTCGGGAAGCAAACTGCCATAGTCATCTGCTCTGTCCCTCATGAGACTCCAGATGCGTAATATCATGGTTGACTCTTAATTGTCCTCTAGGAAATAACTGATGTACTAGGCATGAATGAATAGATTTTATTTTTAAAATCCCACTTTGCCATTCATGTACGGACCCATTTGTGCTTTAAATGTTGCAAATGTATCCTCATCCATCACTTCCTCAGGAAGTTAATTGCACACGTAAAGAACCCTCTATAAAAAAGCCACACTTTTTAAAAATAATATCTCTCTTTTCCTCTTAAACATATGCCGTCTCGCCTTGAAATCCCCATCCTGGGAAAAGGCAGCTATCGTTAACTGTAACTTACCTCTCAATAATTCATAAACTTCTGTCAGGTCGCCGTTCTAAGCGAGAGTGCATACAGTCACTACTAGGGGAAATTGAGGACTGCAGATGAGATATCAGAGTCGACAGTGTTGTACTGGGTAAGTACAGCAGGTCAACCAAAATCTGAGGAGCAGGAGAATCGATGTTTTGGGGAAGAGCCTGATGAACGACGTTTGTGCGAAAAGTTAATCCACCTGCTCCTCGGATGCTGCCTTACCTGTTGTGGTTTTCCAGCACCCCAATCTCGAATCTGAAAAACGTCTCAGCCTATTCAGCCGTCATTATGACTCAAACCTTCCACACACGGCAACATGCGTGCATATCTTTTCTAAACCTGCTTCAGCTGAATAATATCATTTATACAACTAGACGACCAGAACTGGACGTAATATTCCCGAACAGGCCTCATCAATGTCCTGCAAAACGACAACATAACGTCCCAACTCCGATACACAAAGGACTGAGCAATGAAGGGAAGTGTGTCAACTGCCTTTAACCATTCTGTCTGTGTGTGATGCAAACTACAAAGAATTATGTACCTGCACCCCGAGCTTCCGTGTTCTCCAACACTACGCAAAGCCCTATCATTAACTGTATAATCCCGAATCTTTTTTTGACCGAAAATGCAATATCTTCCATTTATCCAGATGGAACTCCATGCTAAATTTTTCACTCCAACGATTTATTGGATTAAGATCCTTTTGAATCTTAGAGAATCTTCTTCAATTCTGGTCTCGCCTGCAAACCTACAAAGCATGCCTGCTGTGAGTTCCAGTGTTTTCTCACATAGATCAATGATTCATATTTACTTGTAGTGACCGTGATTCAGCAGTGATCAGATCACACAACAGTTAGTCATGCAATTAGCCATGATGAAGAAAGCCGCAGACTGCAGGGAGATACCAAACAATTGGAAATGAAAATGGTGAAAGCAATTCATTCCAGGGAAGTTGGTGATAGTGAAGCAAAATCAAACTTCAAACCAGCCACCCCCGCTCCAGTTGTGGCACTCAGCTGTCTCAGCAAGATGTACTGTAGATTGCTATGTCATTATAAACGGAAATAAATTTTCCCTCCTGCCCCGCCTTTGAACAGGAGCACTCACAATCTCGGAATTGCTTGCGCTTCTAAACCGTCATAGAAGTACCGTGCATTCTCCGATTGCATCAATGGAGCCATCGAGTATCTCTGTGACCTCATTCCCATCCCGATTTCCAGTTGGATCTTCGCGGCTACGCCACTCAATTCCTCTGATTCTGGGATTGGTAATTGGGACTCTGTGGCAGTAGTGGTTACTGCCTTTGTGGGGAAACTGGTGAAATAGCCATTTATTAAACTACATTACTATTGAAGCATACAATTGAACAACACCTACACTATCCCCGGAGTTTTTGATGTTTTGGAGAAATCGATTTATCTCATGCCTTCAGCATATTAATGATGGAATCACCACAGCCTCCGGGGGCACCAATGTAAAACGGTCAGCCCATTCTGAGTTCCCACATATCTGCCACTGTTAGCAAAGCATTGCTTTTGTGCATTTGGTGCGCTGCCTAACATTTCCTATGATCCTGCACTGATTGCATGCTATTAGGGTGCCCTTCTGTGGGATGCCGAGATTGTAGTGTGGTTAGTACTCTGCGTTGTGGCCGCAGCAACCTGGGTTCGAATCCACATCACGGCAATAGCTATCTTATCTGGCCCAGTTTTTGTGAAACACAAAGGAATCAGTTGTTTCAACATGGTAATTTTCTTCTTTTCTTTCAAAGCTTGCTCGCTCACATCTCTGTGTTTCATATGTCAGAACTAAAATCCACCTGTTCTCAAAGATTTCTCTCCCTCCTTCGATCACTAACTGAACTTTCTGTCCCACATCCGCATTTCATTAAATTGGAGATACCGGTGTACAAACATAAAAATCACACAACACCAGGTTATAGATTTAGAGATTTAATTGAAGCACTAGCTTTGGGAACACTACTCTTTCATCATGAAGTTTTGGAGTCATTTCCTATTTCAGTAAGGCACTGCAGAATCCAACACGGACTCTCACGTTGATACCGTTCAGTTTGTGCTGCTGCTGTCACTGTTCCTGGGTGAACGTGCCCCAACCCCACTCTCGGGACCTGCAGACCACTTGATCCATTTGGTTACCACTGTTGTGAGATCAATACTCATGTAGCAGCTATTACTGACATGTACCAGAGATTACTGGGGGGGGGGGGGTAAAACTCAGAAAAAGGACACAGGGCAGTATCAGGGAAAAGCGACTACACTGGAAAAGATCAGTTTCACCGGTTTTCTACAATAGCCGAGCGCTAGTAACAATGACCACTAGACTGTTAATTCAGACAGCATGGACCCGGGATTGACTCCGAACATGCTATGTGGTAGAACATAGAACATAGAGCACAGAAGAAGACAGCGCAGTGCAGGCCCTTTGGCATTCGATATGGCGCTGATCCGAGCCCACCTAACCTACACTAGCCCACTATCCTCCATATGCCTATCCAATGCCCGCTTAAATGCCCATAAAGAGGGAGAGTCCACCACTGCGACTGGCAGGGCATTCCATGAACTCACGACTCGCTGAGTAAAAATCCTACCCCTAACATCTGTCCTATACCTACTGCCCCTTAATTTAAAGCTATGCCCCCTTGTAATAGCTGACTCCATTCGTGGAAAAAGGTTCTCACTGTCAACCCTATCTAAACCCCTAATCCTCTTGTACACCTCTATCAAGTCACCCCTAAACCTACTTTTCTCCAAAGAAAACAGCCCCAAGTGCCTCAGCCTTTCCTCATACGATCTTCCTACCATACCAGGCAACATCCTGGTAAACTTCCTCTGTACCCATCCCAGTGCCTCCATATCCTTCCTATAGTATGGCGACCAAGACTGCACACAATACTCTAAATGCGGCCGCACCAGAGTCTGATACAACTGCAACATGACCTCAGGACTCCGGAACTCAATTCCTCTACCAATAAAAGCCAGTATGCCATATGCCTTCTTCACCGCACTATTTACCTGGGTGTCAACTTTCAAACATCTGTGTACATGGGCAGCAAGATCCCTCTGCTCATCCACACTACCAAGTATCCGACCATTAGCCCAGTACCCCATCTTCTTGTTACTCTTACCAAATTGAAGCAATTAACACATAGCTACATTGAACTCCATTTGCCGCCTTTCTGCCCAGCTCTGCAGCTTATCTATATCCCGCTGTAAACTGCAACATCCTTCCTCACTGTCAACAACTCCTCCGACTTTTGTATCATCCGCAAACTTGCTCAGCCAACCTTCTCACCCCTCCTCCAGGTCATTTATAAAAATGACAAACAGAAATGTTCCCAAAACAGATCCTTGCGGAGCACCGCTGGTAACGGCGCTCCAAGATGAACCTTTACCATCAACTGATACCCTCTGTCTTCTTCCAGCCAGCCAATTCCTGATCCAAACCTTCAACACACCCTCAATGCCATGCCACTGTATTCTTTGCAGTAGCCTACCATGGGGAACCTTATCAAACACCTTATTAAAATCCATATACACCACATCTACCACTTTCCCCTCGTCCACCTCATTAGTCACCTTCTCAAAGAATTCAATAAGGTTTGTGAGGTACGACCTGCCCTTCACAAAACCATGCTGACTATCCTTGATCACATTATTCCTATCCAGATGTTCATAAATACTATCCCTTACAATTCTCTCTAAGACTTTGCCCACAACAGAAGTGAGACTCACCGGCCTATAGTTACTAGGGTTATCCCTACTCCCCTTCTTGAACAAGGGAACCACATTTGCTTGCCTCCAGTCTTCTGGCACTATTCCTGTAGTCAACGAGGACATAAAAATCAAGGCCAATGGCTCTGCAATCTCCTCCCTTGCTTCCCACAGAATCCCAGGATAAATGCCATCAGGCCCAGGGAACTTATCTATTTTCACCCTTTCCAGAATTTCCAATACCTCTTACCTACATACCTCAAAGCCATCCATTCTAATTAATTGTGAGTCAGTATTCACATCGGCAACAATGTCCTGTTCCTGAGTGAATACTGACGAAAAGTATTCATTCAGTGTCTCCCCAATCTCTTCAGCCTCCACACACAACTTCCCACTGCTATCCTTGACTGGACCTATTCCTACCCTCATCATTCTTTTATTCCTGACATACCTATAGAAAGCCTTAGGGTTTTCCATAATCCTACCAAATAAGGACTTTTCATGTCCCCTCCTTGCTGCTCTTAGCTCTCTCTTCAGGTCCTTCCTGGCTACCTTATAACTCTCAATCGCCCCAATTGAACCTTCATGCCTCATCTTTACATAGGCCGCCCTCTTCCATTTAACAAGGGATTCCAATTACTTATTAAACCACGGCGCCCTCACACGACCCTTTCCTCCCTGCCTGACAGGTACATACTTATCAAGGACACTTAATAGTTGCTCCTTGAACAAGCTCCACATATCAATTACGCCCTTGCCTTGAAACCTACTTTTCCAAGCCACGCATTCTAAGTCATGCCTCACCGCATCATAATTTCCCTGCCCCCAGCTACAACTCTTACCCTGCAGTGCACACTTATCCCTCTCCATCACTAAAGTAAAAGTCACCGAATTGTGGTCACTGTCCCCAAAGTGCTCACCTACCTCTAATTCTAACACCTGGCCTGGTTCGTTACCCAGAACCAAATCCAGTATGGCCTCACCTCTTGTTGGCCTATCTACATATTGTGTCAGGAAACCCTCCTGCACACATTGGACAAACACCAACCCATCTAACGAACTTGAGCTATGGCTTTCCCAATCAATATCAGGAAAGTTAAAGCCCCCATAACAACCACCCTATTACTTTCACTCTTCTCCTGAATCATCCTCGCAATCCTTTCTTCTACGTTTCTAGGACTATTAGGAGGCCTGTAAAAGACTCCTAAGAGAGTGACCTCACCTTTCCTATTCCTAACCTCAGCCCAAACTACCTCAGATGGCGAGGCTTCATCCATCGCCCTTTCCAGCGCTGTAATAGTATCTTGGACAAGTAATGCCACACCTCCTGCTCTTTTACCCCCACTTCTGACCCTAATAAAACATTTAAACTCTGGAACCTGCAACAGCCAATCCTGTCCCTGCTCTACCCATGTCTCCGTAATAGCCACAACATCGAAGTCCCAGCTGCCAACCCATGCTGCAAGTTCACCTACATTATTTAGTATACTTCTTGCATTGAAGTATACACACTTCAAGCCAATTTCCTGTTTACAGGCAGCCTCCTTTGAGATTGATGCCATGTTCCTAACCTCCCTATACTCCAGGTCCTGCACCCTAAAGCTACAGTCTAGTTTCCCATGCCCCTGCAGAGTTAGTTTAACCCCACCCCCAAGAGCACTAGCAAACCTCCCGCCAAGGATACTGTTGCCCCTCTTCTCCTGCACGCCTTTATAGGGAAAAAAAACCTACCCATTAAGCTTACGCTATACCTGCTTCCTGGTCTCGGCTGTCCCTATGATCTTCGTCACTTCCCCCTGCTGCTCCCGCTCTTTCTGTGAAGAGAAAAAAAAAACCGCTGCCCACTTCCGGTAATTAATTTTAAAACAAACTGTCTTACCTTAGCTGCTGCTCACCCTCAAAATGAATTGGGATTCAATAAATGTCTGGCATTACGAATCTAAAAACTCAGATAAATCCATGGTCAATTGTTTAAAAAACAAAACCATCTGACGTCCTTTAAGGAAGGAAACTGCCATTCTTACCTGCTCGGGCCTCCATGAGATTCCAGACTCACTGTAATACGGTTCAGTCTCTACTGCCCGCTGTGCAATTAGGGAAAGCAATAAATACTGCCGAGCCAGCCAGCACTCATACTGTAAAAGAATAGAAAAAAAGATAATTCTGCTCTAGCTAGATTACTGTGTGCAGTTCTGCAATTCACAGCATAGCATGGTTGTGATCGCACTAGAAACGTTGCAGGAGAGATTCACTGGGATATTGTCTGGGCTGAAGAGTTTCTGCTATGAGTAAAGATTGGACAGATTGGGGTTGTTTGTCGGCCAGCAACGCAGATTGGAGAACACATGACTGAGATGTACAAAATACCAAGGGATATGGATAGGCTGGACTGAAAGAAGCGTTTGTTTTTGATGGACGGATCGAATACCGGAGCCAAGAGATTTCGGGAAAAAGCAGAAAGGATTGGGCAGATGCGCGGAAACAGTCAGAGAGGCGGAAACTTTTTTAACCTGAAAAAAAAATTCAGATGTGAATTTGTGATACCAAGACATATAAGACTAATGGCTAAATGATGGAAATCTTGATTCAGGTCGTAACGCAGTTGTGTTGGACACGTGTGGCCACAACAGGTTGATGGGCCTCCTTCGATTATGTTGTGCTCCACAGTATCGTGGTTAGTGTCCCCGCCTATCACAGGGCTCAATTCTCCGCTGGGGGCATCGTAAATGTTTTAAATCTGTCGCTCTTTTCCCCACTGAAGGTTATTCATTCCTGTCCTTCCATCTCGATTGGATATGACACAGGAAGGACAGTGCTGTCTGAATCAGCTGGGGAAGGACAGCAGCTCCTGGGGAGAGAGAGTGTCCGTGAAAGTGCAAACACGTAACTTCAGCAAACTGCACATTGTGTTTGTGTTGCAATGAAAACCATGATATAGAGTTGTTCCTGACTGATGTATTTATTTAAAGCAGGAATCTGAGGAAGAAAACAGGGTAAACTCGTTCATACCTGAGTACAGAAACATTTCCAGCAGCACTAATGAGGTTGTACAGTGTAGAACCGCGTTTGAATGCATTGAATTCTGGTTGCTGGGCGCAGCTTGCTTTCACGAGGCTGGGTTACCAGTGTGTAAAGCCATGACACATGATACAGATAGTGTTCAATGTGATGATACATTTGCTCAGTGGTTCGCACTGCTCTTAAGTCTGTAGGTTAGGTGGATTGGCCTGTTAAATTGCGCTGATGTGTCCAGGAGTGAATTCAGTAAGTTAAGTGAGTTAGCCATGGGTAACGCAGTGATAAGGTCAGCAAGCACACGCTGCCAAGTTTTATTGCAACAGATTTATTTGAAATCACAAGCCAGAGGCCTGCGGGGATAGAGACGGAAGCTAGATCTGGTTGAGACGCTGTTCAGAGTGTTCCCACAGACTCGATTGTCTGAACTATACTTTCTGCATTGTAGGGAAGTTGTGATTCTATCAGAGAGGACACTGTCAGCGTTTACTGGGCTGCTAAGACATTACACACAATGCTGACGGCGTTTATTGGGGATGGGATTTTATTTATTTGTATTTTGGAAAATTTGAAACTCAACCAAGGAAAACTGAATGGAAGTTTTCCAGAGTATTTGAGGTTTGGAGAAAGTAAATAGGTGGTAAATTCACTCTTTAAAGTTCGTACATTTCTGAACGTCAGGCTTTCAAAGCCATCGATGTAGGACAAAGAAATAATTGGAGCCGAATTTCTGTCACTTAGAGAATCCGTTTCCAAAATATTTGGAAAGGCACATTTAGAGACATACAAGAAGTGGGTTTCACCAGGAGAGAGACAGCCTGTGGCCAGGTAAATGTGTAAAAGTGGGGTGTGGGGGAATGGAAGATGCGAGGGAACAATGTCTAATTTGGACAACTTTAATGTAAAGAAATATCGGAAACGTATGCAGCTGAATAAGATTCAGCAAAAAAGATCTCAGAGTTTTGAGAGATTTCGATTAATATTCCACATGAAGCATTATAAATGGAACTGAGCAGATTTTGTATACTGTCAAGGAATGCTATTCCATAATGAATAGGAAGTGACCCGTCTCTTGGAGATCGATTTCCTGCTTTAATCCCATGCCTAAAGATGGGAGGACAATCGCCATGATGTTGGGTTCATTTGATACCACTGAAATCTTCCAAAGTAACTGAGCATCAAAACTGGCATCCTGTTTTGTAGTTTAACCTTTTTTTTCTCAGCAGTATTTTCCTTCAGCTGAAATAAATTCGCTGCAAAATTGAATGCATCATTAAACGTTCAAATGAATTAAATCCAATTCACTTCCGAATATTGCAATGAACAAAGTGAAGTTGCAGCAAAATTAATAAAATGAAACGAAGAAAACTGCATTTTCGGGAATTTTACCCAGTTCAGGTTCAGCCATATGAGAAAGACCATCGAGCTAAAACATCACCTTCACTTCTCTCTCCATATATACTTCTTCACGTGACAGAGAAACAGTCTGAAGAAATTATGCGTCAAGACTAAATGTGCGTGTGAATGTGACGGGAATTTCATGTTTGCTGGATCATTCTGAGACAGTTCCGACTCGGAATAAATCAAGGACAAGGTATTCCTTCCAAGGACGTGGTCAATTCCTTGGATTTCGCAGCTATTATTCTCCGCTGAAAGCAGAAACATAATGGTGTGGATTCGATTCGCTCAGGGAATTTCTTATCCCCTCGGTGCACCACATGTAATCTTGATGTGGTCACATGTGAGCCCCTTTGCAAAGGGCTGAATTGGCCCAGAGGTTAAGGTGACGGGTTGCTCTTCCATTGCTCATGTGTGGATTTGAATCCTACTCTGGCTGTTACTGTGGTTTTCCTTTGTGCCTCGCATCTTTAGGATACGTTGGATGGGGAAGCTTGCTCTTGCCCTTCATTGCACCGGAGATTTTTGATCAATCGATACCTCATCAAAGTCAAAACAAAGCAATTTGATTTTGTTGTAAGTTAAATTGGGATAATGAAAAAGGAGTGCAAAGATTCTTTCCTCCTTTAATTCCATCTTGACTTTCTGTGAATTTACATTGAATGAAAGTGAAACAAATAAGGAGAGATTGTTTGCAATCGTTTAACCAGTGGGATTGTGAATTTTAATGTAACACTCCACACAAAGTTCTGATCAGTATTTTAAACAGTCAATTGAATTGGAACTGCAGAAAATGTTTCCAATAAAAGGAATCTTTCATTCTTTCACAACCTTTTGATGTTTGAACCATACCGCGATCCATCATCCAGTGTGACCGCCAAGTTGGCAACAGAATAAGATGCACCAATTTTCTTTAGCAATCACAACTGCTGCACATACCCATCTGTGGTGTGCCCAGTGCCATTTGTTGTCTCCAGGCTGCAGCACATTTCTTGTTCATGAGCTTATGGGCCGAGTTCCTGAACTATCTGATCTGTTTGAGAAACCTTGTCTATCACTTCATCCCATCGCCTCAGAATTCTAAATTTATCAATAAGATGTTAGACCAAATGATGTAGGTTTGGAAGTGGGCCATTCAGCCCATCGAGTCTGCTACAACATTCAACGAACTCATGGCTGATCTGATAATCCTCAAGTCAATTCTCCAGCATTGCCTCGACAAAGTTTCGTCGCCTTTCTGGTTAAATATCTGTCTGGCACAGTTCGAAAATGCACAACAACTCTGCCGCAACAACAGTTTTGGAAGGAGTTCCACCGATTCACTGGCCCTTGAGCAAAGAAATTACTCCTCATTTCTGAATTAAATAGGCAATGTCTAATTCTGAGTTCATGTCCTCTGGTGATCTCCTCATACCAGAGAGTAAACCACCTGCAGTAACTACCCTGTCAAGATCCCATGGATATTGAACGTTTATAAATGTTATCATGTGATAAGAGATCCAATTCGCCTCCTTTTCTTCAAGGAGAATAATCCCAGCCTAACCAATCATTCCACGAAGCAACATTTTCTCAAGTGTTAACAACATGTTCATAATTCTCTGCTGTCCCCTGCAGCGTCCTTACATATTATTAAGGTAGGTCGAGACATTTATGCGAAGGAACGGTTGAAATTTCAAGCACAGACGGGATTTGGAACTTGAAATCAGACAGCGACTGGAATCAGATTAGTCCATACAAGGACGAAGTAGAGTAATGATAACTCTGACAAATGAGAATCTAATCATATCCAACTGACATTCAATGGCTTTACTATAACCAAATTACCCCGAGTAATCGTCCAAAGAGCTAGTATTTAGGAATATAAACGGATAGAAACTGGCTATATAAACAATTTGACAACAAAAACATGTCCTTTGAAGGACACTTTTTGATTATGAACTTAACCCGTGTCTTAGTGAATCCTACATCGTTTGCATGGCAAAAATGAGATGTGAAACATAACTCTCTCCATTTGCCTCGATGGGTGTAACTTCAATAACACTTAAGGAACTAGACACCGTGCACAACAATGCAGTCACTTGATTGTACCCTCTTAAAACCCTGCAATATTCATTCCCCTCACCGCGAAGGAATAATTGCAGCAGAGCGCACCAACTACGAGATGCACTAGAGTAAGTCATCTGGGCATTTTTGACAGAACCTTCGAAGCTCAACGGCTGTACTGACTATAAGGACAAGGTTGGAAGATGCAACGAAATCCCACCATTTGCAAGTTCCCCTCCAATGCCCATAGCACTCTGACTTGGAAAGAAATCAGTGATAATCTCATTGGTGAAACGGTCTTGATGGGCCATGTTGCATACTTCAGCCTTCCATGTGTTATCTTGCAATTTTAAAAAAATGTTGATTTATGCGGTGACCAGACTTGTGCTCAGTCCTTTAGCAGTTCCCTAAACTGGTGTTTACTAAAGTTCTACTATCAAACACAGTCTGTGGTCAACAATAGAAAATATCTGAATACCCTCTTAATCAATTGATGCCCCACAAGATTAGAGTGGTGGTGGAGAAGCACAGCAGTTCTGGCAGCATCTGAATAGCAGGAAGAATGAACATTTCAGGCAAACTCCCTTCATCAGGAATGAGACTGCGAGCATATGGGATGGAGAGATAAATGGGAGGGGCGGGGCTGGGGAGAAGGTAGCTGAGAGTGCAGTAGGTTGATGGAGGTGAGGGGTGAACACAATATGCTGAAAAATATGTTGCTGGAAAAGGGCAGCAGGTCAGGCAGCATCCAAAGATCAGGAGAATCAACGTTTCGGGCATGAGCCTTTCTTCGGGACCTGCTGCGCTTTTCGAGCAACACATTTTTCAGCTCTGAGCTCCAGCAGCTGCAGTCCTCACTTTCTACTAGGTGAACATGAGATGCCCGACAACAAGGTGTAGTGGATAGGTAGGAATGAAGATGCACAGTTGTGACAGGTCAGGAGGACGGTGTTGAGCTGAAAGGTGAGAACTGGGGTCAAGTAAAGGAAGGGGAAATGAGGAAACTGGTGAAGTACAAATTGATGCCATGGGGTTGAAGGGTCTCGAGGCAGAAGATAAGGCTTTCTTGCTCCCGGCATCTGGTGGTGAGGCAGTGACGATGGAGGAGGACCAGGACCTGTATGTCCTCAGGAGAGTGGGAGGGGGAGCTGAAATATTTGGCCATGGGGACACTGGAGTTGATTCTTGCGCCCTCACCTCCCCCCTCACCTCCATGCAAGGTCCCAAAGGAGATTTCCACATCCATCAAAGTTTTACCTGCACATTCCCCAATATCATACATTTTATCTGTTGCTCCCGATGCAGTCTCCTCTGCATTGGGGAGACTGGATGCCTCCTAGCAGAGCACTTTAGGGAACATCTCTGGGACACCTGTACCAATCAACCACACCGCCCTGTAGCCCATCATTTCAATCCCCCTCACAATCAGCCTAGGACATGGAAGTCCTGGGCCTCCTTCACCGCCGCTCCATCACCACCCGACGCCTGGAGGAAGAACGCCTCATCTTCCGACTCGGAACACTGCAACCCCAGGGCATCAATGTGAACTTCACCAGTTTCCTCATTTACCCATCCCCCATCTCACACCAGCTTCAAACTTCCAGCTCAGCAATGTCCCCATGACTTGTCTTATCTGCCGATTTCCCTTTCCACCTATCCACTCCAACCTCCTCCCTGACCTTTCACCTTCATCCCCACTCCCACTCACCTATTGTACTCTATGCTACAATATCCCCACCCCCACCCTTCTCTCATTTATCTCTCCACCCTTCAGGCTCTCTGACTCTGTTCTTGATGAAGGGCTTCTTCCCGAAACATCGATTTTTATGCTCCTCGGATGCTGCCTGAACTGCTGTGCTTCTCCTTTGGGAGAAGATGCGATGGATGTTGAGGAATTGGGAATATAGGATAACATTTGGGCAAGAGGTGGGGTGGGAGGAGGTATAATCCAGACAGCTGTAGAAGTCAGTTGGTTTGTAAAAAGTATCAGTAACACTGAACTTTAGGGATATATTTCCCTCCTCACCCCTATCCACTTTTCATATAGACTGTTTCCTGCACGACTACCTAGTCAAGTCCACGCCCTCCAATGCCCACCTCCCCTCCCGGCTCTTTCCCCTGCCACCACAGGAATTGCAAAACTTGCACCCACATCTTCCCCCTCACAACCTTCCAAGGCTCCAACGGATCCTTCCACATCCACCAGATATGCAACTGCAATTCTACACGTCATTTATTGCATCTGTTGCTCACCTCTACATTGAAGCCGACAGACACCTTTTCGTAGAGCACCTCAGAGAATATTTCCAGTACACCTGCAACATTCAACCTCAACTCCCCATGACCAAACACATCAACACCTCCCTCCACCCCCACTCTCCCAAGGACTTGCAGTTCCTGGGCCTCCTCCCCAGCCATTCCCTCAACACGCGACGCCTCATCTTCCACCTCGGGGCCCTTCAACCCCAGGGCATCAATGTGGTCTTCACCTGCTTCCTCATCTCTCCACACCCACCTTACCCTAGTTCCAACCTTCTAGATTGGCACCATCCTATTGAACTGTCCCACCTGTCCATCTTCCTTCCCACCTATCCGCTCCACCCTCTTCTCCGATCTGTCACCTTTAACCCCACCTCCATCCACCTATTGCACTCTCAGATAACTTCTTCCCAGACCCAGTCCTCCCGTTTATCTCTCCACCCTCGAGCCTCCCAGCTTTATTCCTGATGAAAGGCTTTTGACAGAAACGTCATTTTTTTCTGCAACTCGGATGCTGGCTGACCTGCTGTGCTTCTTCACCACCACTCTAATCTTGATTCTGATTTCCAAAATCTGCAATACGTACTTCCGTCCAACTGATTCCCCTGCCCATTGATCTTCAGAGATCGTGAATTTCCACTCCATGATCTCTATCTCTGTATATACCACACAGAATACTCACTGATACTGTATCTGCTCCGCAAGTTCATTAACACTCATTGATCTGGATTCAATTCCATTCAGTATTTTACCTTTTCACCTGATTGATACATCCCTGCAGTCCCTGGCATTCTTCACCATAGTCAACTGCACGACCAATAGCTGCATCATCAGCAAACTTCTGAATCATGGTTCCAACAACTAAGTCTAAATCACTGATCAACATCAGAAAAAGGTCGAACTCCACTGAAAACACGCATCCAAACATGGTTCATTGCTGCTTGGGATTAACAGCTGCAAAAACAGCAGAATCGAACTCCTGCTGTTATTTGTAAACTTGCTGGTGACTCTGCCAGTTGGTCTCCTGAGGGATCACTTCTCACATATGGGAGTGGTGAATGACCTGTGTGCACTGTGACTGAGTAAGTGAGTTTACACTTCAGCGGATAATCGAGTCCCTTCCTGCAGTCATCCCATGGCCCTGACATCTTTGCGCTGTGGAAATCCTTGTTTCCACTTAGTTTGAAAAACAGTTGAATTCGAGTCCACGTAGACACGATTCCCATTTCGCCTGTTGCCCATGTATTTTTATTATTCCTTATTCTCCCACGAAATGTGGCTATCATTGGTCTGAAGAGCATTTGTTGTTCATTCTTAATTCACCTTGAACTGAGTCATAGGGCATTCATGGGTGAACCACATTGTTGTGGGTCTGGAGTCACATGTCGACAGGGATCTTTACCGGTGGCAGATTTCCCTTTCGAATGGACATGAATGAACGAGTTTTCAGCAATATAAAGTTTTTGTCTCTGTTCCTGAGATTGGGTTTATTTTCCAAATTTTATTCATTGAATTTAATGAACAGCAGCTGCCACGTTCCATTCTCCAAAGACAACTCGCCCAATAGATCGCCGCTGCACCAACCACTCAACTGCATTTCTCCATTCAAAGAATAACATTGTCAATTCAGATTCTCCCAGATGGAGAGAGAATACTACGCGTTCCTGTGTTAGAATGGAAGCAATGTACGATGGATTGAAGTGTTTACTGGAGCAAGAGACTGATGTGGAGACGATGTGAGCAAAAGCAGTTCTTACCGTCAAAGTAACAAAATACCACTTTGCGAAGGAAAATCTCTTAGAATGCTTTGAACACATCGACCTCTCACTTAAAGTTCCAGCATGCTTTCCCTGAGCCAATTCTCAGTGCGGGTTAATGCTGCTGCTGAATCTTAATAATAATATAATAAATTGAGACCAATATGCCCTTCCATCCCGCCTTTGACCAGAAGCACTCCCAGCCGCAGCATTTGACGTGCATGGATAAATAAACAAAGTCTTTTCCCTGGGGGCGGGGAGTCCAGAACTAGAGGGCATAGATTTAGATTGAGAAGGGAAAGATATAAAAGAGACTGAAGAGGTAACTGTTTCATACAGAGGGTGGCGCGTGTAGGGAATAATCTGCCAGAGAAAGTGGTGGAGGCTGGTACAATTGCAACAAGTCAAATGCATTTGGATGGGTATATGAATAAGAAGGGTTTGGAGGGATATGGGCCGGGTGCTGGCAGGTGGGACTCGATTGGGTTGGGATACCTGGTCGGCATGGATCAAAGAGTCTGCTTCCATGCTGTATATCTCTATGACTCTATGACCGCGCCTTTACGAATCATGTCACTGGTGCCACAGAATAGCTTCACGTGTTCATTTCCACCCCCACTTCCGGTTTGGTATTTGTGGCTGAGCCACGAAGTTTGTCTGATTTAGGTTCTCCGAACTCGGGTTATGGACTGACTGCAGCAAGGTGTACTTCCTTGTGTGGGGAAGTTGGTGAAGAAACTGTTATTAACACATTGTTAATAAGACATTGTTATTGAAACATATATTGCACCAATATCCCGCACTATCCCCTGAACCTTTTTGTTTCTAGCTATCTATCAAACTCAGACTTGAGCATTCATTCCGCGATGGAACCACCACAGCGTCTGGGGATATCGAATTTAAAGATTCAGCTAATTCTGAATTCCCACATGTCTGCTATCGCTCGCCTAATATTCCTGTTGTGCATTTGCTACTCTTCCTAACATCTCCTCTGTCGCTGTAATTATTGCTGGATTTAAACACGCATGACTCAGTGATGGTTTGAATGTTAAAATATTCTGCATTGTAGCCGCAGTAAGCTGGTTCGAATCCAAGTCACTGCATTTTACTCCTTGTGACTCTTGCTGAAGAAACACAGAAAGGAATTAGTTGATTTTAAAAGAAAGCATTCTCAGAGATTATGATTTTTTTCCCCATCAAACCCCTCTTTCACACATCTCTGTGAGTCATATATCCGGATTGAGACTCACACATTCTCGGAGAATTCCCTCCCTCCCGCAATCACCTCTTTCACGTTCCCCCTCCCAGTTCCCTTACAATCACTTTCACATTGATCTTGTTCAGCCTGTGCTGCTGCGCTCACTGTTGCTGTGTGACCATGCCCAAGTCTCACCATCGGGACCTTCAATCCAGTTGATTTATTTCGTTACCGCGGTTGTGAGATCAATCCTCATGTCGCAGATTTTACTGACATGGACCAGCGATTATTGAAACATCAGGCTCAGGAAAAGGCCACAGGGCAGCATTGAGAAAAAGAAACTTTATTCAAAAATCACCAGTTTCTGTGGACTTACGCATCATTTATTTCACTTGTTCATTCGGCTCTAGCAAGACTATTGTGTAAAATTATGCAATTCACATTATAGCAGGGATAGGATTGCACTGGAAACGATGCAGGGGAGATTTGCCAGGATATTGTCTGGGCTGAAGAAGAGAGATTGGACAAACTGGAGTTGTTTTTCATCGAGCAGATGAGATTGTCCTGGGGGGGTGGGGGGCGGGGGAGGTTGGGGGGGCATGATTAAGATGTACAAAGTACCGAAGGATATGGATAGCATGGACTGAAATACATGTTTCACTTTGACGGAGATTTCGATCACGGGAGGCCATCGATTTAAGGTCAGAGGCGTAAAGATTAGAGTGATCGCTGGAAAAACGTTTTCAAACAGTGGGTGGTTGAAATGCCGAACCCAGTGTATGTAAGGGTCGGAGAGGCAGAAATCCACATAACTTTCCGAAGTATTCAGAAGTGAATTTGTAATGCCAAAACATACAAGGCTGTGGGTCAAGTGATTTGAAAAGGAGTTAGGATAGTTAAGCGATTGTTATTGAGCCATACAGATACTCCATTCTGAGTACGGGTAATTAATACCTGTCCTTCCATTCACGAAGGGACACGTCACAGCAAGAACTGTGCTGTCTGAATCATTGTGGGGGAGTACTACTGCTCCCGGGGGGACAGACTGACAGTGACAGTGCAAACACGTGAGATCTGTACGCTGTACCTTGCGTCCGTTTTGGAATGAAAATCATTTGGTAGTTTTGCTCCGTAGTGAGGTATTTACTTATAGCAGGAAGCTCAGGAAGATATACATTGTGGTGCCCTTTCCCCACTGGCCATTACCACTGAATACCGGCACTATGCAGGACAATTTCTCTCAGTACACCCTCATCCAATCCTCCTTGACCCCCAGCACTTCCCCATATGGCACCATTCCACGAAATCACAAAAGGTGTAATGTGCTCGTTTACGATGTCTCTCCTCACTGTGTAAGGTTCAAGTGATTTATCTGCCCATCACTCAACTTAGCAAACTACATTTCCTGCTCACAATGTGATCTCATCTAGACTGGCGAGTAAAAAACATAGCGGGTGACAAACGTGTGTACACCTACGTTCTGTCGTCAAGCAAAGACCCTGAGCTTCCAGGTTCCTGTCACAGCAACAACCCACTGTGTTCTCATACCTCCATTTCAGTTTGGTCTGCTGCAGAGCTCCCGCATAGCACAGCGTGAGTTGGAAGAGCGGCAAGTTATTTTCTCATGAGAGACCATGCAATCTTCAGTACCCAACATCGATTTCAATCATTTTATACACAAGCTTTTACACGTCAGGTGCAGTGTGCCTCAGTGACAGGACTGGCTGCAGTAACATCCCATGCTGAGTCAGACAGCACAATACTCGCTTTGACTTCGAGAAGGACACAGACACTGTTCCTCATGACTGGGAGAGATTCTCTCTTTCCCAGCAGTTCTGCACTTTTCTATCTGCCTCAGGTGGCGTTATTTGCACAAGGTTCCCAAAAGAAGATGAGGTCCTGTGCATGCGCAATCTTCCTTTTGTACAGCTTTCCAGATCTTCCATAACTCTCACTCCCTCTAACACCCTCCCCTGCTCCACAACCCCGTAGTTGATAGGGAACTGAAGAGCGCGTTCACGATTCTCTCCCACGATACTGATTGCCAATAGAAGATGTGTTCGTCCAGCTGCCAATGGTGGGAGCCCGCTCGCAGGGGAAGCGGCCAGCACAGCTTCCAGGGAACCGGGAGTCAGAACGGCAAGGAGCTGTTACTAAAATTCAATGCTGCCTTCACTCCGAAACAACACAAAAATCCTTTTTTTAAAAACAAAGAGTCTCACCTGATTTATGGATCATGCTTTTACTGCGGTCTGGCTTGTTGGTCTTGGGTGATGTTAGTGCGAGAAATTACACTTGATCCCTGGAGCTTTGCATCCAGTTCGATTTTGGAATCAGAAGGTATAATTTTGATGAGATCGAGGTAAGATCAAGGTACCGAAGCTTAAAGACACACAGCAGCAGCTTCTTGTAGGCCGTTACGAGACGGAGAAATGGATTCTCTAACTTCAAATGATGCTGATCCTGTTAATGTAGATTTTGCCGAGTGCACGTCCTGTGCGGAGTAACCTGAAGGCTTGATCTGTCCAAAATGTTGTTTTTCTCATGCTGTGATCTGCATGCCCTTGATTGTTATGATCTGCCTTTACCAATCGCAAACAAAGGTTTTCACTGTACTCAGGTTCATGTGACGATCAATCAATCAAATAAACTCAGTCAATCGAACCACACAGAGATTTCCTTATTGTTTGGTGCCAGCACAGAGAAGGTGGGCTGCATGGCCTCACTTTGCACTGTGACATATTTTGGGATTCTGAGTGAAATCACAACAGAATGTGAGAAGTTACTCACAGGTTATATTGACACAGCCAAAATACATCTGCGCCCCATAGTATCACACAACAATAGTGAAGACTTTTGAAATCATTCTCTGAGGTACATGCCACATGCCAGTCGAAAAGCTGAAGACAGTGTGATTCTGCTATGGTCAGCGCTAACAGAGCGGCTCAGCAGGAGTGTATTGGGCTCATAAGCCGGAAATTAATGGATTGAAAACATCTTCTACTCGTTGAAAATTGCATGTTTCAGTATGTGTACTGCCCCTGCCAGTGTTTCGCTATAACAGAGGTCCATTCTACATATTGCAGGTTGTCTTACTATCCACTTCCTTTCACTCAATGTATCTGAAATGAATGTCACTACAGATACTCCCGCCAAATTTACACAGGTGAGGAAACACACTTGTGAATGTCTGGAAGCTCTTTTCCTGTTCTCTGTTCGTCTGCTCTGACCTGATTCGCAAACTCATTTGCCAGAGCTGGGAATAAACTGGTGATGGTGAGATATATTAGTTGTAGATTGCTCTATGCGCATGACGCCCTGCAGGTATTCCCCACGCTGTTTCACACAGCAGTGTCTTCCCGCGAAATGAAAAGCCGTGACAATTAGATCAACTTGTTGGAGATAGCATTACGATATAGACACAGCTCCGCATTATTAAGACATATATCACCAACTATGAATAACCACAGAGATATACAAGCGACAGAGAGTAGCCATTGACTCGATGGGCTGAACAGCTTCTGTTGGCACGTGAATGACGCCACACTTTGTTGCTGCCACTCTTCCTGTCTCTGGGACAGAGTGCTGATGATTAAACAATGTCTCATTGTTAACCTATCGTCTGCGTTAGACAGTCTGCAGCCCCGCAGCTCAGGGCCGTGGGGATGACTCTCAGTGAGTGAGGATTTCACTCGGATTGTATTCATCTGTGACAGTTGGGGCTCAGCTGTTAACTGCTGCCCGATTGCAGCAAAGAATCTGATGTCACTGTTACAAAAGCCTTTCTGCAGGATTGTTGTGAAGATGGATTCTGAACAGCGAACAGGCTGCACAAAGATACCCTCACATAAATTTACCTGAGGCTAGAGAATCCAGAGTACATTTCTGTCTTTCCCAACAACTCAACATCCTCGCTTGCCTGTCCTCACACTCCTTGCAAATGGAGGGAAATAGCTGAATACTCTGCCGATGGAGACAACTTAGTCCAAGCAGAAGGAATAAACAGCACCATCCCACGAACAAGGATACGGAATGAGAAGGCGATATTCTTGAAACTCTTTGGTGCTTACGAATCCGAGAGCACAGTGGGATGGAGTTGGACCTGAGCGACTTTCAACTGCTTTGTTGTTGGAAATGTAAGAGTGTCTCGGGCATGATTTTTGCTTCGCAGCTTGTGTTAATACTGGCATTTGAGAATGTCTTACTTCAAGTCGCCATCGAGCCTTGGTTGTTTGATTTCACTTTTGCTCGGTCGTCCTATTAACTATTTGATAAAAAGCTCTGGATCTTTAGGTTTAACCGCTTGAAATACCTTTGAGCTTTGGGGACAGAAGTGTCTTTGTAGTGGGTATGGCAAAGTATCACATGTGGTTAAAGCGAAACAAGTGTTTCAGGATTCTCACACACACAATCCCACTCTGAATAAATCCAAAATCTGGATGTTCGCACAGTTCTGGGTATGAATCTTTTGGAAGTGGGGACATGAAATGATTGGAAACACCGCTGAACAGGTGGATGGGAATGGTGTGGTCTTTGAGGGATGTCCACAATGAATGGTATTTGGAAAGTTGGGACAGGTCTCCTTGGAGAGCAAAAGGCCGAAATCTGGCCTTTTAAAACCATTCCAAGACATGAGTGTGTTAGACGGAGGAAATAAGGAAGGGGAAAATGTTTCTATGCCTGAAAGGATCGAGAACGATTCAGCAGATATCTGAAGTCATTAGTAAAAGAAGAAAGATGTACATGAGGAGAAACGTTTTGACATAAGGAGTGGTTAGGGTCTGTAAACCACTGCCTGACATTGACAAAATCGCAGTTTCAATCGAGTTATTGAAAAACTAATTCGATGTTTGTGTTGAAAGTGAAAGTGTGCAGAGTTACAGGGAGAAGGCAAGAGAATGGTACCAAATTATAAACACATTTATCTCTGTGGAGAGCCAGCATATCTAAGGTGGTTTGTGACACATTTGTGATTCAGAGTGGAATCACAGTTCGACCAACAGAATGTAAAGAGTTCGACCACGGTGATATTGGCAAAGCCGGGACACATCGACACAACAGAATCTTAGCCAGCACGTACATGTCACAGGGAGGATGGCGCTGACTGAAAATCCCGCAGGGTGTTCTGCGGATCAGACACCACACACTTCACTATTGTAGGGTCGCCAAGCAGTCTAAGATTTAGGTTCCGGTTTGGCAGGTGGTGTAGGTACGAATCCCACCGTTGCAATTTCTGCGCATCAGCTGCAGCGTGTTAAAGTGCCGTGGTCAAAGCCAAACACAAAGCAGAACAGCAGGTCTACTTCTTGGAGAGATAACTGCAGCGTGGGAGAGTGCAGACTCTCTCAAAGGTGTCAGTGTCCGTGCTCTCATGACGTGTTCGCCTCCCACATGATAAATCATAAGCTCAAGCAGCTCTACTGCTGCTTTATGTTCCAGGCAGGTTAAGTTTTTACTGGATGAAAATGGAGACTGTTACTTCATTGCTGTTGTGAAACAAAGTCCTGCAGTGACTCTACTCGTCGTTGTTTGATGTTCTGGCGATTGGGAAAATAATTGCGATGTCATATATTAACTTTCTCTCATTTCCTTCATTTCCGTCCTGGAGACATTGGAAGGAAAAGTTAATCTAATCAAGACTGTGATTGGTGAAATTAACTTTTTATGGTCCATTATTATTATGTTCTTTCTTTCCCTCTTTTCAGCACTTTCTGGGAATTGGTGGTGCACTAAGGCTGCAGTATGTTTGAAAGAGTAGTTTGGAATTGCCCTGTTGTTAGCTGTGAGATTAGTTTATAACTCATGCCCTCGAACTGTCTCACATTTAGCATTCATGCTCGCTGTGTCTGAAAATGCATTAGGTATGCCAGTTTTATTTGTGTTCCATGTTAAATGCTTTCTGTTTCGCGATTCGCTCAATACATTACGAGTTGATAGGGTTTCTGTGGTAACTTACAGCAGCAAAATCCTCAACTGAGGATGTGGGAATATTTCACTGAGTATGGTCAGTCGGAGCAAAAGTAAGGAAGTTTTTCGTTTCTGCAATGTTTCACAATACTACATTTCCAGTAAGCAGTCGAACTATTGCGCCACAGCGAGCGATAGCAAGCAAGGAAAATTGGGCATTGTTTGCGAACAAGAATTCTTTAGAGGGAATATGAAACATAGGAGTGGGGAAGAATAAGATTTCTGAGAGGGAAATTGAAATAGAAGTGGCCGAGAATGGATGTTCTGAGAGAAAATGGGAAACAAGAGGCGGAGAGAATGGGAATCACTGTTGGCAGCATGGGAGATCTGAGGCTGAATGTAAAATATAGGTGTGAGGGGAAATGGGAATTTTGAGTGGGAATGGGATACAGGGGAGTAGGATGAAATAGAAATTCCGAGAGGTAATTGGAAATGGAGGTGGCAGAGAATTGGAATTCTGAAGGGGAATTGGAAATAAAATGTGGGAAAGTATAGGAATTTTGTGAAGGCATATGCAATATGTGTGGGCTCAGTGGATGAACAATGGGAAATGCAGGTGTAGATCTGGAGGAGGGGGGTCTGCATTGGCTGGTCTTCGGAGGGTTGATGTGGACTCAAAAGGCCAAAAGGCCTGCTTCGACACTTTCCCGAATCTGTGATTATTGATCTCTGCCCCAGCTCCGTTCTTCCACAGCAGAAACCTCGTCAATGCCTTTCTTACTTCGAGACTTGACGATTGTGTTATACTACCGGCTTTATTCCAGAAAGCCGCTTTGTGAAGGATAGAACCAATCATTGCACGACTTAAGTTAATGTACATGATTATACATTGCAGGCAAGGGATTTGTATTCCTTTAATTACAGTTTTTGGGAATTTCAATTTTAATAGCTCCATTATGGAAGAGCCTTCGGTTACTAAGACAGTGACCTCTTTAATTCCCTCCCTGAACTTTGCTTCTGTCTTTGTCGCTTTCCTCCTTCAATACACTCAAACTGTATGAAATATTTCACATCTGGCCTTGGATCTCTCTGAGGCTCATTAATATGTTTTATTCTATTTCTGTGGAGTTACTTGGCTTGTTTTATCACATGAAAGATTTATTGGAAATACATGTTTTTAAAGATAAAACAGGTGACTGCGAAGTTAAACCGTCACAGTAAATTTCAAAAGTGATGACTATGCTTGAAAAATCGCAAATTTAAGATGTGCATATATGATGGGTGTGTACATGCACTTCTTTAAAAAACACTATTTGAACAGGTATCACCATGAGATTAATTGGCACGGAATTAAGGCAGGGATAGAAAACTGGATTTAAACGGAAGGGTGGAGATTTGAAAAAGGACTTGTGGAAGTTCCAGAATGGTTCACGTAAGTAGTGGTGTCTTGTAGGTCTTGCTTCTCAGGGCACTTTTCTTTTCGGTGTTAATTTCATAATTTTATTATGTGCCAAGAATGTGGCGTAGAAAATCAGAATATTGTAAAATAACAAGTATGATTAGTGTTTTGGAATAGTTAAGGAAGCTGTAAGGAGGTTTGTGAAGAAGCAGAAATTGTTTAAAGGTGACATGTAGAATTGTGTTGGCGGATGCGTGTGTGACAATAGACAATATGTGCAGGAGTCGGCCATTCTGCCCTTCGAGCCTGCACCACCATTCCATATGATCATGGCTGATCATCCTTAATCAGTATCCCGTCCCTGCCTTATCTCCCTAACCCTTGATTCCACTCTGCTCGAGAGCTCAATCCATTTTTTTTCTTCAATGAATCCAGAGACTGGGCCTCCCATGCCCTCTGGGGCAGAGCATTCCACACAGCCACCACTCTCTGAGTGAAGAAGTTTCTCCTCATCTCTGTCCTAAATGGTCTATCCCGTATTTTTAAGCTGTGTCCTCAGGTTCAGCACTCACCCATCAGCGGAAACATGTTTCCTTCCTCCAGAGTGCCCAATCCTTTAATAACCCTTTATGTGAGTGGCATTGTATTTGTTCACATTTTAGATTAAAAGTACAAACAGCAATTGTAATTTGAGTGGGAGCAGTCCTGCTGCTTTGTAACAGCAAGTTCAAAGGGCAATAAACGCTTTACCTCAAAAGCTGTGCTTTTGATTATGGAGCGAATCGAATTCAAGAACTTAGGAAGTGAGATTGTTCAACCAACCCCCACCCCCCTATAATTCTGGATGGCCTAGTGGTGGTATCACTCATCCACCTAACCGCACATCTTTGGACTGTGGGAAGAAACTGGAGCACCCATTGGAAACACACATGGGTACAGGGGAAATGTGCGAACTCAACATACAATTGCTCAAGAGAGGAACTGAACCATGATACGTAGGGCTGTGAGGTAGCAGTGTTAACCACTGAGCCACCATGACACCAAAGGGGAAGTTTAAAATCAATCTCATTTCTTATTCTTCCTTCTTCCTTTTTCATAAACTTGGAAAATAATGTCAGACTGGAATTAATATTTGCTTTCTTCTCTGGTTTTTCAGTCTCCTTCCCCAAAAGTGCCTGAGTGTACATCAAAGCCAGATGGCCAGTTAATCAGCTCCAGAGTCTGTGCGCATGGCAGACCTATTCTAAAATCCCACCAAGCATCTGCAGCTGATCTGATCAGCATGCTTCTGCGACACAGTCAGGAAGGACATTTCAAACATGACCAAGATTCACAGACGTTTCCTCAAGTCATTTGGTGTGCTTCGAAATTCAAATATAATGTGCATTTATTTTTAAAATGTAGCATGGCTGAGAGTATAGCACAACACTGAGGAATGGTGATTCTCAAGCCTTTTGTTTTATGTGAAAGTGAGAAAAGCACCTGATGTGGGCTTGCTGTAGGATTCAGTAAGGGAGTTTTGTTATAATTTACTTGTGGGATGTGGACATTGCTGGGTGGTCAGTATTTATTGACCTTCCATAATTGTCCACAGAGCAGTTAAGTATCAGTGAACCACATTGCTGTGGGTCTGGAGTCACATGGAGAGCAGACCAGGTCAGGATGTCAGTTTCCTTCCTTGAAGAACATTAGTGAACCAGATTTTTTTTTCTCACAATCGAGAATGAATTCATGGTTTTCCTTAGACTCTTAATTCCATATTTTTAATTTTATTGAATTTGTGGTGGGATGATGACATGAGTTCTGTCACCGAAGGTTTTCCCTCTAGTTTTGCTGAATACTGTGTTGTCACCGTCAGGGAGGCTGAAAGCCCAAAGTACGTCAGCATACCTATGCTAGATTGTCTGTTAACATCTAGTTATGTCAGTTTCCTTTGGAATCTCTTGAGTTCAAACAGTAAGAGCTTAATGCTGATGCAAGTTTGATTCATTGGTCTGTAACTTCGGTCATGTTGCATCTGTCTAAATTGGAGAAAGAATGGGACCAGCTTTTCAGAGAAAAAAAAAATGAATGCAATGGAAGTATTCAACAAAGAAAAAACAACTCATACTATTTCTGTCTCTCCAGTTGTATCACTTTGCCACTCCAGCCTCCCATTTGATATCCTCATCTGGTCCAAACCCTTTATATCTCAGCAGCATATTCCAGCCTTGAGTGAACCCAGCATTTACTGACCACAAATCTGTTTCTGTAAACGTACATGTATCATGCCACATCATCCATAACTCTCACCAACAGACTTGATAATTCCATCCTCTTTTGGTCAGGTGTTTTTCCTTATACTCCATAAATGTGAGCACTTCCAAAAGTCTGTTGCCTGTATTCTGAAAAGGGCTCTTATTGTGAAAACTATCAGTCTGGTCTTAATGACTTTTGCCTCCAAACCATCTAACTTCTCCAATCTAATTGTCACATTTTTTGAACGTCTTTCATGATGAATCCATGCCTTACTTTATGACTTTTAGTCTAACATTGTCCTCGAACCTCTTGTGGTTTTATGTTCCCTGACTCGTGCACCCCTTCCAGGGTTAACCTGAATCCTGGCCATGTATAGTAGCCTCATTGCAGAATTCCTTTCCAAATCCCATTCCTCTCCTGTCCTTCAAATGCACATCTTCTGCAAGCTTTTAGTCTCTAGCTTCTTATTTTGACTTTTTTCCTTAATATGTTTCTGACCGTAATTGCACCATTATTACCGATGCTGACTGCCCAAATAGTTCTGCTGTGTGATCGGCCTGTGTGTACAGTGATACTGCAGATCTGATTCGTAGATGTGTATGGCGATGTTGTGGCTGTGAAGAGGTCAGTGTGTTCACTGCGCGAGGGTTTTGTCAGTGGCATCGCAGATTTGATTAAAGTTTTTGAACAGGGTGTGAGAAGTGTGACCAAGTGTTATGCATATTTGCATATATCTCTTATCCACTAGTAAACTCTCTTTTTATTCTCCTTAACCTTTTCTGCCAAAGCTATCTCATGACACTTTTTGTATTTCTGATTTCAATCCAAAGTGTATTCGTGCAGCCCCTGTGATCCTCAGGAATTTCCTTGATCCAGCTGGCTGTACCTGACATGTGCCCTCTGATTCTTTACTACAGCATGAACAGTCAGCCAGTGTTTCTTAATTCTGTCAGCATAGAGCTGCACACTAACGGGAACATGCATTTTATCTTCCATATAAAATATTTCCACTTGCTAGACTTCCCTTTACCTGCACTTAGCTTCCACTTTTAAAAATCATCATGTCTAATACCATCAAGATTGGTCTTGCTACATTTTCCAACTTGAACTTGTGGACCAGGCCTGTTCTTTTCCATCGCTATTTCAAACTAATACAATTGTGGTGACTTTCCAAAGTGCCCCCCCCCCACTAACACCTCAGTCTCTTTCCCTACTTTGTTTACCAAGGGTCGGGCAGATTTAGCCCAGTTCTTCAGTTGGGCCGTTTACATATTGACTGGAGTTTCTGGAACGCACATAACAATTTTTTTCCATCCAATTGTTTAACACGGTAGCAAACCCAGTCCAGGTTTGGAAAGGTTGAAATCCCCTCCGATTACAACCCTGTTATTCTAACAGATATCTGAGATCGCCTGACAAATGTGCTGCTCCATCCTCCACTGACTACCGCTGTAGTACAAGTACAGTACAATCGTAGCAAACTGATGAACATTTTTTTTACTCTCAGTTCCACTAATACTGTTTAACTGGGTGATTTCACGTGAATATTCTCTCTAAATACTGCTGTGATGTTTCCCCCAATCAAACCCATCACTGCTGCTCCTATTCTGCCTCGTGTTCCATCCGTCCGATACCATCTATTCCATGGAACAATGAGCTGCTTCCAGTCCATCTGTTGAGCAATTCTACGTTAACTATTATATCCCATTTCCAGGACCCCATCCGTGCACTGGGTTCATCTGCCTTTACTGTTGAGGGCCCCACAACCCTGCAAGACTAGTTTAAATCTTTTCAAGCAGCTCCAGCAACTCATCCCATCAGGATATGGGTCACCCTCTCGCTCCCAGTTCAGGTGCCTTCCCCACCCGGTCTATCTGTGCTGACACCTTCAGGGATCTATGGACTTGGACATCAAGACCCCTGTGTTCCTCAATACTTCACAAGGACTTCTATTCATTCTGTCTATCCTTCACTTATCATACCTTCCACAGGATTTGACCTCACACTGATCAGAAGTAAACTACATCTGAGTTTACTGTGATCAGTTTATCATCAGATGGATTTTAGACTGCAGCCTGAGACCATCCTCCTGACTGTGAACAACACCCTCACTTTTTATGTCATCTGCAAACCTACTAATGATACCTTCTGCTTTCACATCCAAGTCATTAATATATATAATAACCAGCAATGGTTCCTGCACAGGTCCCTGTGGTACACCGGCTGGTGAAACGCTTCCAAATACAAACACCGACGTCCACCAGGTGCGGATCAAATTTGCCAACTTGCCTCGGATCCCATGGACTCTTCCCTTTTGAACCAGCCTTCCATGTGGGACATTGTCCAAGACCTTACTGACCTTCAAAGTTTGGGAGAAGATTTGTAGCTCGGGTGCTCGTTGTTGTGGTTCTGTTCGCCGAGCTGGGAATTTGTCTTGTAAACGTTTCATCCCCTGTCTAGACGATGTGGGTTACATGGATGTCAGTAAGGTGTTGTGGCTCTGTTCGCCGAGCTGGGAATTTGTCTTGTAAACGTTTCGTCCCCTATCTAGGTGACATCCTCAGTGCTTGGGAGCCTCCTGTGAAGCGCTTCTGTGCTGTTTTCTCGGCATTTATAGTGGCCTGTCTCTGCCGCTTCTGGTTGTAAAAATGCCACTATAAATACCGGAGGAAACAACAGAGAAGCGCTTCACAGGAGTCTCCCAAGCACTGAAGATGTCTCCTAGACAGGGGACGAAACGTTTGCAAGACAAATTCCCAGCTCGGCGAACAGATCCACAACACCCTACTGACATCCATGTAACCCACATCGTCTGCACTGCTCTCCTCAATATATTGAGAGGCCATTTCAAAAATTTTAACTGAATTCCTGAGGCGGCATCTTCCTCTACCAAATCCGTGAAGATGCAGCCAAGTTGATCCCTGCCTTTCCAAGTGTTGATTCATCCTGTCCCTCAGAACTGTTCCCAATAATGTCCCACCCTTGATGTCAGACTATCTTGTGCTCTGTAATTACTTGGCCTATCTCTGCTGCACTTCTTGAACAACCGAACCACATTAGCTATCCTCCAGTCATTCGGCACTTTACCTGTGGCCAGCAAAGTATTACATTTATCCACCAGGGCCCCAGAAATCTCCTCCCATATTGCCCACAACACCCTTGGATGCATTTCATTGAGCACTGGGGATTCCTCCACCTTTATGCCTGTTAAAACTTTTAATAACTCCTCCTGTTAAAACTTTTAATAACTCCTCCTGATTGATCTTAACATGTTCCAGAACCTTACCATCCTAATTGAAATCCCCGGCTACAATGCCTTTCTCCAGTGTGAATACAGATGGGCTTGATCTACCTTCGAGTTTTACAGCCTGCAGCACCTCCTCTTCCATAATGTGGACTCATTTCAAAGCATAGAGTCATAGAGATATACAACATGGAAACAGACCCTTCGTCCGAACTCCTGCATGATGCTTCTAGTCCCATTTGCCAGATTTTTGCCAAATTCCCTATAAACCCTTCCTGTTCATATACCCATCCAGATGCCTGTCAAATCTGTACCAGCCTCCATTACTTCCTCTGGCAGCTTATTCCATACATGTGCCACCCTCTGTGTGTTCCACCTGTTTCTTACATCCCTTTTAACAGTTCCACTCACACTTTAAAGCTATGCCCTGTAGTTTGGACTCCCCAAGTCGGGAGAAAATGTCTTGAATATTCATCTATCTAAGCCCATCATGATTTTAAAAACCGTTATAACTCCTCAGCCTCCCATGTTCAAATGAAAATCGCACCAGTTAATTAAGTATTTCCCTGTAGCTCAAAGCCTCCAACCCTGGCAACATCCTTGCTCATTTTTTCTGAACCTTTTCAAGTTCCATAGCATCCTTCCGATGGCACTGAGACCAGAATTGCACACAGTATGCCAGAAGTGGTCACCCAAACACTGTTTAGTTGCCAGAGCTCCTCAGTCTTTATCCACAGTAAGTTCTGAAGGGAAATATTTGTTTCGGATCTTGTGGTTTCACACAACGTTGGCTTCGTTGATCATTATGGATACTGGTTTTGTCCCTCGCTATTCTTTTGCTCTTAGCACAAGTGTGAACTCTCTTTTTATTCTCCTTAACCTTTTCTGCCAAAGCTATCTCATGACACTTTTTGTATGTCTGATTTCAATCCAAAGTGTATTCGTGCAGCCCCTGTGATCCTCAGGGATTTCCTTGATCCAGCTGGCTGTACCTGACATGTGCCCTCTGATTCTTTACTAGAGGATGAACAGTCAGCCAGTGTTTCTTAATTCTGTCAGCATAGAGCTGCACACTAACGGGAACATGCATTTTTATCTCCCATATAAAATATTTCCACTTGCTAGACTTCCCTTTAACTGCAAATAGCTTCCACTTTTAAATCCCCGGCTACAATGCCTTTCTCCTGTGTGAATACAGATGGGAAGTATTCATTGAAGAGTTCACCTACTTCCTCTGGATCAATACACAGATTGTCCATTTGGTGTCTAACAGGCTTCACTCTTTCACCAGTAATCCTCTGACTCTAACTGTACTGTACCTTGTGGCTTTTTCATAACACTGTCTGCCAAGGATATTTCATGACCATTGTTTGACCCTCTCTTCTGAGGACCCCCTTGACCTCTCTATACTTATGAAGGGCTTCACTTGTGTTTATTGCACTGTATTTTCTTTATCAAACTCACGATATCACTTGATCAGTATCTTCTGAAATTACTGCCTTTAACATTCACTCTTCAATTAACACATTGGCCATGGACCCTCACTGCATCACTTTTAAATACTTCCACTTTGCAAATAAAGCCCCAACTGCAGGCATTTCCTCCCAGTCTCTGTTTTTTTCAGATCCTGTCTAATGATAGCAGTAATGACAGGAGACTCCGTTATGAAGGGTACAGACAGGAGAATGTGTGAATGCAGAATCAGGATGGTGTGCTGCCTCCCGGGTAACAGTGTCAAGGATGTCTCTGAGCGGTTACAGAACATTCTGAAGGTGGAGAGTGAATAGCCAGAGGTCATTGTGATCATCAGTGCACATGACAGAGGTAGACAAAGGGAATGGGATCCTGTGAAATGAGTATCACACGTTAGGTAAGACCTTAAAAAGCTGACCTCAAGGGTAGTGATCTCCAGATTACTCCCAGTGCCACTCACCAGTGGACATAGAAATGGAAAGATAGGTCGGATGAATTTGTGGCTGGTGTTGGGGCAAGGGTTTTCAGTTATTGGATCATTGGGATCTCTTCTGGGTTAGGGGTGACCTGGACAAGGGGATGGGTTGGACTTGAACCAGAGGGTCACCAGTATCACTGCGGGGAGATTTGGTAGTGTTACTGTGGAATGTATAAACTAGTTAGGCAGGAGTTTGGGACTCTTAATAAGAGAGGGACCATTGAAAAGTCAGGGGAAAATACATTAGCCATCAAGAACAAGTATCCTTTTCAGGATATTCTGGGGCACAGTCAAGGGAGGGAAAAGACATCTGGTTTAAAGGGCATTCATTTCAACACACGACGCCTGACTGGTATGCAGACGTGCTCAGCGCATGGACTAGCTCTGGGGACTGGGATACTATACATATAACAGAAACTTGGCTGAGAGAAGGGCAGGTCTGGCAGCTTCATGTCCCAGAAAAGAGAAGCTACAGGCGTAACAGAGGGACAAGTACGTGAGGAGGGGGAGTTGCTCTTTTGATAAGGAAGGACATAAAAACAGTGCTTAGAGAGGATACTCTTAAGGGGTCATCAAATGAGGACATTTGGTGAGAAGTTAGAAACAAAGAGGGGATGGTCAGTCTACAAGGATGGTAGACACCCAATTAGCTAGCGCGTACTAGAGGAGCAGATGTGTAGAGAGAATGCAGGTACCAATAGAAATAAAAGAATAATACTGCTTGGAGATTTTAACATCCATTGTATTGACTGGGCCACCCAGAGTGTAAAAGCCACGTTTCGGGTGGAATTTGTTCAATGTGTCCGAGAAAGTTTCTCAGATCAATATGGAGAGGGCCCCACTCTACTCAGGCGGGAGCAACACTGGACCTCCCCTCAGAAACCGAAGTCGGGCAAGACACTGAAGTGTCAGTCGAAGAGCACTTTGGGTCCAGTGACCACAACTGTCTTTGTTTTAACATAGTTATGGAAAAAGATCAGACAGCTTCACAGATTAAGGTCTTAAATTGGAGCAGGGCCAAGTTTGGGGCCATTAGGCAGGATCGAGCAGGGGTTGATTGAGTGAAGTAAAAATCACACAACACCAGGTTAAAGTCCAACATGTTTATTTCAAAGCACTAGCTTTCAAAGAGCAGGTGATCATCCTAAAAGACAAAATTAAGACTAAATTTGTTTGATATTACTTTCCATGACACTACTACCCTTTTGCTATAAATCCTATGTCTTTTGATTGGGCTCCACAACCACCTGATGAAGGAGCAGCGCTCTGAAACCTAGTGCCTCCAAATAAACCTATTGGACTGGAAGCAGGTGTTGTGTGATTTTTAAAAATGCCCAGCCCCGTCCAATACTGGCTCCTCCACATCATGTTCCCATCAACTGGGTGAGTATGTTTGAAGGAATGGGAGGCTTTTAAAAGTGTGATCTCAAGAATCCAGGGTCAGTGTGTCCTTGTTAGTGTTAATGGAAAAGCTGGCAGCTTTAGGGATCCCTGGCTCATGAGGGATATTGAGGTTCTGTTCAAGAAAAAAGAAAACAGCATACATTTTCTTCAATATTTCTATATCAACGTAACCTCTTCCAGTCCTAAAGACATGATCACTCGCTGGAGACTCGACAATCCTTTCAGGACCCTGCAGCACTCCCGATCTGCAGAACCCAATGAAAGAATGTGATTCTCCCAATACAGTTCCGACAAGACTCACTATATGTGTGACATCATCCTGTCGCCAGCACTCACCGTAGCAAAGTAAGTTCCTCCTGTATCTCTATGCATTTACTCATCTCCAACCCTATCTGTGTAAATGTCACCCTCCCCTACAAACCTTCCCACTTTGACCAAACTGGATGAGGTTACTTATACTTCCTTATCTGTGAAACTCTCTCCAAACAAAATTATTGTCCATCTGGAAAATCCGTCAGACTCCACACCCTCCATAAATAAATAATCTGCAGAAGTAAACCTTCTTATATCTATGAACATCTTCAGGCACGACTACCCTCCATATCTCTGTTTGGTCCTCCAGTATATGCAACCCACTTTATCTCTGTCATCTGTTCCATTCACCGCACTCTGGGGAAAAAATCTTCTTGCTATCCACCCTGTCTGTACATCCCATAATTTTGTAGACCTCAATCAGGTCCCCAGTCAACTTATGACTTTCTAATGAAAATAATCCGAATCTATTCAAACTTCCTAATTAACTAGCCCCTTCCATACCAGACAACACGCTGGTGAACCTCCTCTGTACCCTCTCCAAAGCATCTTCATCCTTTTGGTAATGAGGTGATCAGAACTACATGTAATATTCCAAATGTGATCGAAACAAAGTCCAATACAATTGTAACATGATCTGCCAACTCTTTTACTTAATATCCCATCCAATGAAAGAAAGCATGCTGCATGCTGCCTAAACCACTTTGCTGGCCTGTGTTGTCACCTTCAAGGAACAATAGACCTGAATACCCAGATCTCTCTGTACGTCAGATTTCCCCAGGACTTTTCCATTTAGTTTGGTCCTGAATTTGGTACTTCTGAAATGCATTACTTTGCAATTGCCTAGATTGGACTCCCCATCTGCCATTTCTCTGCCCACCTCTCCACTGCTGTATTCTCTGACAGTCCCCTTCAAAATCTGCTACTCCACCAATCTTAGTGTCATCTGCAAACTTACTAATCCGGTAAACTATACCTTCCTCCAAATTATTTATTTATATCACAAACAACAGTGGACCCAGCACGGATCCTTGTGGAACAGCACTGAGCTCGGGTCTCCATTTTTAGAAATTCATTTTACTGTAATCCATGTGCATGTCCAAAAGTTAAGTCAATGTCCCGAACGTAACTTTCTCTACCACCAACGCTGACAGTGCATTCCACACACCCACCTATCTCTGACATCTCCCATAAACGTACCTCCAAATTACCTTAAACTTATGCCTCATCGTTATACAAATTTGCACAATGGGAAAATTAGAACATAGAACATAGAACATAGAACATAGAAGAATACAGCGCAGTACAGGCCCTTCGGCCCTCGATGTTGCGCCGATCAAAGCCCACCTCACCTACACTAACCCACTATCCTCCATATACCTATCCAATGCCCGCTTAAATACCCATAACGAGGGAGAGTCCACCACTGCTACTGGCAGGGCATTCCATGAACTTACGACTCGCTGAGTGAAGAACCGACCCCTAACATCAGTCCTATATCTACCCCACCCCCCCTTAATTTAAAGCTATGCCCCCTTGTAATATCTGACTCCATACGTGGAAAAAGTTTCTCATGGTCAAACCTATCTAACCCCCTAATCATCTTGTACACCTCTATCAAGTCACCCCAAACCTTCTTTTCTCCAATGAAAACAACCCCAAGTGCCTCAGCCTTTCCTCATAGGATCTTCCTGCCATACCAGGCAACATCCTGGTAAACTTCCTCTGTACCCGTTCCAGTGCCTCCACATCCTTCCTATAGTATGGCGACCAAAACTGCACACAATATTCCAGATGCGGCCGCACCAGAATCTTATACAACTGCAGCATGACCTCAGGACTCCGGAACTCAATTCCTCTACCTATAAAAGCCAGTACGCTATATGCCTTCTTCACTGCACTATTTACCTGGGTGGCAACTTTCAGAGATCTGTGTACATGGACACCAAGATCCCTCTGCTCTTCCACACGAACAAGTATCCGACCATTAGTCCAGTACCCCATCTTTTTGTTACTCTTACCAAAGTGAATCACATCACACTTAGCTACATTGAACTCCATTTGCCACCTTTCTGCCCAGCTCTGCAGCTTACCTATATCCCGCTGTAACCTGCCACATCCTTCCTCACTGTCTACAACTCCTCTGATTTTCGTATCATCCGCAAACTTGCTCACCCAACCTTCTAACCCTTCCTCCAGGTCATTTATAAAAATGACAAACAGCAATGGTCCCAAAACAGATCCTTGCGGAACACCGCTAGTGACGGCACTCCAAGATGAACCTTTGCCATCAACTACTACCCTCTGTCTTCTTCCAGCCAGCCAATTCCTAATCCAAACCTCCAACTCACCCTCAATGCCATATCTCTGTATTTTCTGCTGTCGCCTACCATGGGTGACCTTATCAAACACCTTACTAAACTCCCTATATACCACATCTACCGCTTTCCCCTCATCTACCTCCTTAGTCACCTTCTCAAAGAATTCAATAAGGTTTGTGAGGCACGACCTGCCCTTCACAAAACCATGCTGACTATCCTTGATCACATTATTCTTATCCAGATGTGCATAAATCCTATCCCTTACAATTCTCTCTAAGATTTTGCACACAACAGAAGTGAGACTCACTGGCCTATAGTTACTAGGATTATCCCTACTCCCCTTCTTGAACAAGGGAACCACGTTTGCTAGCCTCCAGTCCTCTGGCACTACTCCTGTAGACAAAGAGGACACAAAAATCAAGGCCAATGGCTCTGCAATCTCCTCCCTTGCTTCCCAGAGAATCCTAGGATAAATGCCATCAGGCCCAGGGGACTTATCTATTTTCACCCTTGCCAGAATTTCCAACACCTCTTCTCTACATATCTCAAAGCCATCCATTCTACTTATTCGTGCCTCAGTATTCATATCGACAACAATGTCCCGTTCCTGAGTGAATACTGACGAAAAGTATTCATTCAGTGCCTCCCCAATCTCTTCAGCCTCCACACGCAACTTCCCATTACTATCCTTGATTGGACCTATTCCCACCCTAGTCATTCTTTTATTCCTAACATAACTATAGAAAGCCTTAGGGTTTTCCCTAATCCTACCAACTAAGGACCTTTCATGTCCCCTCCTTGCTGCTCTTAGCTCTCTCTTCAGGTCCTTCCCGGCTACCTTATAACTCTCAATCGCCCCTATTGAACCTTCACGCCTCATATTTACAAAGGCCGCCCTTTTCCATTTAACAAGGGATTCCAACTCCTTATTAAACCACGGCTCCCTCACACGACCCTTTCCTTCCTGCCTGATAGGTACGTACTTATCAAGGACACTCAATAGTTGCTGCTTGAACAACTTCCACATATCAATTACGCTCTTGCCTTGGAATCTACATTTCCAATCCACACATCCTAAGTCGTGCCTCGCCGCATCATAATTTCCCTGCCCCCAGCTATAACTCTTGCCCTGTAGTACACACTTATCCCTCTCCATCACGAGAGTAAAAATCACCGAATTGTGGTCACTGTCCACAAAGTGCCCACCTATCTCCAGTTCTAATACCTGGCCTGGTTCGTTACCAAGAACCAAATCCAGTATGGCCTCACCTCTTGTTGGCTTATCTACATATTGTGTCAGGAAACTCTCCTGCACACATTGGACAAACACTGACCCATCTAAAGAACTTGAGCTACAGCTTTCCCAATCAATATCAGGAAAGTTAAAGTCCCCCATAACAACCACCCTATTACTGTCATTCTTCTCCTGAATCATCTTCGCATTCCTTTCTTCAACGATTCTAGGACTATTAGGAGGCCTGTAAAAGACTCCTAACAGGGTGACCTCACCTCTCCTATTCCTAACCTCAACCCAAACTACCTCAGATGGCAAATCTTCCTCCATCTTCCTTTCCACCGCTGTAATACTATCTTTGACAAGCAAAGCCACACACCCACCTCTTTTACCCCCACTTCTGACCCTACTAAAACATTTAAACCCTGGAACCTGCAACAGCCAATCCTGTCCCTGATCTAGCCATGTCTCCGTAATAGCCACAGCATCGAAGTCCCAGGTACCAACCCACGCTGCAAGTTCACCTACCTTATTTCGTATACTTCTGGCATTAAAGTATACACACTTCAAGCCACTCTTCTGTTTACAGGCACCCTCCTTTAAGATTGATGCCATATTCCTAACCTCCCTACACTCCAGGTCCTGCACCCTAAAACTACAGTCTGGGTTCCCATGCCCCTGCAGAGTTAGTTTAAACTCCCCCCCCAAAAGCACTAGCAAACCTCCCCCCAAGGATACTGGTGCCCCTCAGGTTCAGGTGCAGACCATCCTGTTTATAGAGGTCCCAACTTCCCCAGAAAGAACCCCAGTTATCCAAGTACCGAAATCCCTCCCTCCTGCACCATCCCTGTAGCCACGCATTTAACTGTTCTCTCTCCCTATTCCTCGACTCTCTATCACGTGGCACGGGTAACAAACCAGAGACAACAAAACTGTTTGTTCTAACTCTGAGCTTCCAACCTAGCTCCCTAAAAGCCTGTCTAACATCCTCAGCACTCCTCCTACCTATGTCATTGGTGCCAATATGGACCACGACTTCAGGCTGCTCCCCCTCCCCCTTAAGGACCCGGAAAACACGATCAGAGACACCACGTACCCTTGCACCTGGAGGCAACATATCAAACGTGAGTCTCTCTCGTTCCCACAAAACCGCCTATCTGTGCCCCGAACTATCGAGTCCCCAATTATTATTGCTCTGCTCTTCTCCACCCTTCCCTTCTGAGTAGCGGGGACAGGCTCTGTGCCAGAGGCCTGAGCCCCGTCACTTACCCCTGGTAAGTCGTCCCCCCCACAAGTATCCAAAACGGTATACTTGTTCTTGAGGGGAACGGCCGCAGGGGGTCCCTGCACTGGCTGCTTCCTCCCAGTCCCCCTCACTGTCACCCATCCCTCTGCCATCTTTGGGTTAGTACTTCCCTATAGCTCCGATCTATGACCCCCTCTGCCTCCCGAATGATCCGAAGTTCATCCAACTTCAGCTCCAGTTCCCTAACACGGTCTTGGAGGAGCTGGAGATGGGTGCACTTCCTGCAAGTGTAATCAGCAGGGACGTCCATGGCATCCCTCACCTCATACATGTTGCAGGAGGAACATTGCACTGCCTTCACTGCCATCCCTCTAAAGCTAACCTTTATTTTAAAACAAAACTTGGTCTAAAGAATACAACAAGCAAAATTCAGCACTTACCTACTTACCACAACGGATGTTATTATTAGGTTAGTGGAGGAGGGCGGATGGGAGGCACTACCATAGTGCCTCCCATAGTGCCTCCGTAGTGCCTCGGGCCACCCACTCTCTGTATGCCTCTCATCATCTCGTCCGCCTCAGTCAAGTCAGCCCTCATCCTTTTCATTCTAATGGGAGAAGGGCTGGCTTCCCTAACATTTCTTCATTAGACTTACCCTCCAATTCAGAAAACATCCTGATAAATCTCTTCTGCGCCCTCTCCAAAGTTTCCTTATCTTTCCTATAATGAGGCGAATAGAACATAACACAATATTCCAAGAGTGGACTAACCCGGGCTATATGGAACTGCAGCCTCACGTCACAGGTCTTAAACTCAATCCTCTTGCTAATGAATGCTAAGACACCACACACCTTCTTAACACCCTTTCAGCGCAGCTGGCATATGTGAATGGTCTATGGATGTGCACCCCAAAATTCTTTTGTTACTTCACACTACCAAGAATCCTGCCTTTTACCCAGTAGAGGTTCCCAGCAGAAACCTTCATTCTTAAACCTTCCCTATTTTGGTACCTTCCTCCAGACCCCACAAAACCCATAAAATCTGAAACGTCTTCCAGTCCCTACAATCCTCCTTAACTCTGTAACCTCCTTTATTAGCGTGAACCGTTAAAATGATCGAAGCCAATTTTAGCCACTTCAATATTACGAATAACTGGAAAATCCTCCAATCCTGATATTCCTCCCTAACCCTGTAACCCCCACCATCCTCCAGTACCCTTCTAGGGAATATTGCAGAGGAAGGAATAGTTTTAGAGCCCGGGTCATGTTACGAGCTAGGAAGGGCTGCAGAACCTGGAGGTGGTCCAAATATAGGAGGGGATAGGGATCCTGCAGGAGGTTAGAGGGACCGAGATTCATAGAACCTGCAGGATGAGACCGGGAAGGGTTTGTGGAACCTGAAGGATATTTTAGTCTGAATGACTGATTTATTTTTGATTAGTAGTTGGACCTATCTTGATAACCTAATTTTGGAGATGTTTACCAGAAAGTCTGTGCACAGCTTCAGATTGCCAGGCTGGGAGATATGAGTTCAGATGTGTCTCATTTGCCCATTCTGTCTATGCGCCTGATACTGACCTGGAGCTGCTCTGATAGAAAGCAATCTCCGTGCATCTGGTGGCCTCCAGATCTACAGGACTGACCAGAGCTCACCTCATCAAAACCTTCATTTAGAATGTGCTTTATTTTTTCATTATTTTTAAATGGCAGTACCGTGAGATGCAGGAATTGGGGTTTGGGAAATGAAACCTTTATCATTAGAAAATAGGAAGCCTTCAAAAATGAGATTACGGCTTTCCAGAGACAGTATAAAGTATTCCTATTAGGGTGGAAGGAAATGCTGGTGGGTGTAGGGTATGCTGGATGACTAGAGAACTAAGGTTGGGGAGTTAAGAAAAAGAAGGAAAATTTTTTCAGGTATAGACTCGAGATATTAAGTGAATCTCCAGACCATGAAGGCAGGAGGAGTGTACTTAAGAGGTTAATCAGGAGGGTAAAAAGGGGACACGACATAGCTCTGACAAATAGGGTAAAGGAGAATCCAAAGGGTTTTTATAAACACATGAAGGACAAGAGGGTAAGGAGGGAGAAAATAGGGCCCCTCAAAGATCAGCAAGGCAGCCTTTGTGTGTAGCCAGAGGAGATGGGGGCGATACTAAAGAAGTGTTTTGCATCAGTGCTTACTGTGGCGAAGGAAATGGAAGATAAAGAATGTGGGGAAAGAGATGGTGACAACTTGAAAATGTCCATATTAAAGAGGAGGAGGTGCTGGATGTCTTGAAACACATAAAAGTGGATAAATTTCCAGGAACTGATCAGGTGTACCTCGGAACTTTGTGGGAAGCTAGGGAAATGATCAATGTGCACCTTGCTGAGAAATATGTATGATCGACCATCACAGGTGAGGTATTTGAAATTTTGAGGTACTCTAACGTGGTGTCGCTATTTAAGAAAGGTGGTCAAGGAAAGTGAGGGAACTATAGACCAGTGAGCTTGACATCAATAGTTGGTAAAGTCTTGGAGGCAATCCTGCGAGATAGGATCCTTGTGGAACAGCACTGAGCTCGGGTCTCCATTTTGAGAAATTCATTTTACTATAATCCATGTGCATGTCCAAAAGTTAAGTCAATGTCCCGAACGTAACTTTCTCTACAACCAACGCTGACAGTGCATTCCACACACCCACCACTCTCTGCATAATGTACCTACCTCTGACATCTCCCATAAACCGATCGCGGGCCACCCTAACCCTAACCCTAACCCTAACCCTAACCCTAACCCTAACCCTAACCCTAACCCTAACCCTAACCCTAACCCTAACCCTAACCCTAACTCTAACCCTAACCCTAACCCATCACTCACACTGCATCATACCACGCCCACCATCATGCTGACCCCCACACATTCCACCACCATCACCCACACGTACCCATATCACCCCCACCATCACTCTCACCCCCACACACCCCACCACCTTCACACACACTACCCCACACCAACCCCACCGTCACGCTCACCCCCACACACACGCCACCACCCTCACACACACTGCCCCACACCACCATCTCCATCACGCTCACCCCCACACACTCAACCACCATCATACACACAGCCCCACACAATCCCCACCGTCGCGCTGACCCTCACATACTCCACCATCATCAAACACACTGCCCCACAGCACCCTCAACATCACAATCACGCCCACATAATCCATCACCATTACACAGACTGCCCCACACCACACCCACCGACAGGCTCACCCCTGCTCACTCCACCACCATCACAGACACACCCCACACCACCCTCACCGTCACGCTCAAACCCACACAGTCCACCACAATCACACAACCCTCCACACAATCCAACACCATCACACCTACAGCCCCACACCACCCTACAGCCCCACACCACCCCCACCGTCATGCTCACAACCACACATTCCACAAGCATCAAACACACCACCCCACAGCACCCTCACCATCATGCTGACATCTTCACACTACACCACCATCACACACACTGCCCCAAACCAAACCCACCGACACGCTTACCCCCACAGACTCCGCTACTACCATCACACATACTGCCCCACACCACCCTCACAGTCATGCTCACCCCTACACACTCCATCACCATCACACACACAGCCCCACAGCACCGCCACCGTCACGCTCACACCAAGACACTCCACCATAATCGCATACACTGCCCCACAACACACCCACTGTCACGCTCACCCCCACGCACTCCACCAAACCCCACACAGTGCCCCACCCCTCCCCCACCGTCTCGCTCACCCCCACGCACGCCACCACCCCCACACACACTGCCCTACACAACCCCACAGTCACACTCACTGCCACACACTCCACTGCCCTCACACACATGGCCCAACAACACCCTCACCATCACGCTCGCCACCACACACTCCACCACCATCACACACACTGCCCACACCACCCCCAAAGTCATGTTCACACTCACACACTCCAACACCCTCACTCACACTGGCCCACAACACACCCACTGTCACGCTCAACCGCACACACTCCACCACCATCACTCACACTGCCCCACTCCACCCCCACCGTCATGTTCACACCCAGACACTCCACCACCATCACACACACTGCCCCACTCCACCCCCATCGTCATGCTCAGACCCAGGCACTCCACCACCATCATACACACTGCCCCACTCCATTGCTACCGTCATGTTCACCACCACACACTCCACCACTCTCACACACACTGCCCCACATCACCTTCACGGTCATGCTCACCTCTACATACTCCTCCACCTTCCCTCACACTGCCTCACGCCACACCAACGTCACGCTCACCCAAACTCGCCACCACCATCACACACACTGCCCTTCACTATCCGCATCGTTACGCTCACCACCACACACTTCACCACCATCACACACTTTCCCCACAACACCCCCACGTGCTCATACCACCAAGCTCCATCACCCTCGCAAACACTGCCCCACAGTACACTCACTGTCACGCTCACCCCCACACTCTCCACCACCATCACACACGCTGCTGCATACCACCCTCACCGTCACGCTCACCCCACACACTCCACCACCCTCACACACACTGCCACACACCACCCTCACCATCACGCTCACCCCGACATACTCCACCACCATCACACACACTGCCCCACACCACCCTCACCATCACGCTTACGCCCTTAACCACCACCACAACACACACTGCCCCACATCATCCCCACCGTCACGCTCACCGTCACATACTCCACAACCCTTACACACACTGTCACATGCCACCCTCACCGTCACGCTGACCCCCACATACTCCACCACCATCGCGCACACACGCACCCCAAACCACCCCCACCGTTCAGCTCACCCCCACGCAAATTCCCCCACCATCACGCTCACTCCCTCGCACACTCCCCCCGCATCATACTCACATGGCCACGCGGTCTCCCACCATCACACTCCTCACACACCTTAATCTGCACTCCTGCCTGTGAACACCGACCCAGTTGATTCCCTCTAAATGGCCTTTAACTCCATCCCCATTCTATTCCCTGAGTAACAGACAGTATTTCCCACACAATGTATTCTGTTTGTGATATCCTGTTGTACCAGTCTCAGCCACAGCTTACGGTACCACTCCTCCTATTACCCCCTAGTAACGGCTCGTGTTCTCACACCTACTATGTTCCCGAGCAATGGCGTTTTGCCCTAGCTACATACTGTTGCCCTGGCAATGGCTTGACATGTCGTCCCCATCTCTGTTCCCTAACATCGGTCTGAAGATCGACAACCCTCTTCTGTTTACCCAGCACCGAAGGATTCGAGGAAGACAGTAACATTGGGAGGTTATGATCGCAAGATGGAGAGAGAGTGAATGAGATTGGGGAGGGCAACGACAGTAGAATTGAGTGTGTAAATGGGAAAAGGAGAGAGAAATAGCAGTGCAGTGTGAGAGTGGGAGGGATATAGGGAGGGAGAGGGACAAAGGGAGCAAGGTGAATTCTGCTGAGAGCCAAGTTTGAGTGGGAGACCCAGAGGTGAAAGTAAGGACAGAGGGAGTTAAACCAGGCTCCTGAGCTCAGGTCGCCGTGCCCTCCCCTTCCCTGAGGACCAGGACTTGGGGCTGAGTCTGTCTCTCTCCAGCTTAGCTTCTCCAACACAATGACACACAACAACATCAGTCACTCTGCTGCTCGGCATGCTTTAATCAACATTTTTATTGGTTACAAATGGAAGTTATGGATACAGTCAGTGGGATGGTGCCTTTTCTCACTGGCCCCTGAGTTGTGAGACACATTGAAATGTTTCCCTGTAACCCCCCTGTGGGATAAGGATGGACAAACCAGCGCTACCCTCAGTCTGTTACCATAGTGACAGGCTGCTCCATCGCTGAAACACTGAACTGAAATGAGAAAATCCGGGATGGATTGATTAATGAGTGAATTTGATGGATGGATGGATTTGGGTGAAGGGATATTTCAGCACATTCTTCGGCTGCTGCCTGAACTTAGTCTGGGTCACGGCATAAATCGCGGTGTTTGTGCAGCAACTGAGGAGCTGCAGCATGAAGCCCAAATCCCGCAGTAAGCGATCGAGATACACAGACTGATACCCAAAATTATACATCCGGTACCATATAGAATATAACATTAACGTTGACCATAACAGGATGAAATTGGCCGAGATCACAAACAGTAAAATGATGGATTTTTTTCGGTTTCTCATTTCAGTGTCAGACTGAGCGTCCCCATTGGTGTGAGCGCGAAGTCTCCTGCGGGCTCTGCTGGTCACTAAAATGTGTCTGATGGTGAGAAAATTGAGCAGCAGAATCAGGAGAAATGGGACACACGGGGTTAAAATGTTGTGGAGGAACTCGATTGTGAACCAGACACTGGAGGATAGAGCACCGCCTCTTACATAACAAAACCAGGGGGTGTTCTCAGGGTTCCACAGCGAATACCAAGCCTTGAGCATGAAATACCAGAAAATGTTCTTTAAACAGCTCAGAACAGTCACTGCTCCCAGAACCACAGCCGCCGTTTTCTCACTGCAATATTTACTTTTCAGCTTCTGGCAACAAATGGCCACAAACCGATCAAAGGTGAACGTGACGGTGAACCAGACAGAACAGTCAGTGGCTGCATAAACCAGGACTGCGTGGATATTACACACGCGGACGAAGTACAGGAAATAAAAGTGTTCCCAATAAACAATGGGAATGTGTCTCAGGATCAGGTCGAGGATAATGACCAGGAGATCCGCCGCTGCCATGGCCCCCAGGTAACGTCTGACACATGGAGACAATCCACAATCTTTACAAAGCAGGACGTAGATGGTCACTACGTTAACTGTGAGGAAGGAAAACAAACCCATTATCCATCAGCCTGGAGGCAAAGGGACCCGTTTGATCGGGGACCCAGTGAGATTTTCAAATGTGTCCCTGCATTCAGGGATTTATTAAAATAATTGGAGCTGGAATAACAAATGGGAAGGTCGGAATTACTGACAAAAGTGTGACATAAACTACAAGAAACCCTCCGTCCCCAAACACGCAGAGACACATCCATAAGGACAGATGGTTTCTAGAAAATTCCCACATACTCGATCACTCGATAGGAGACACAGGTCACTTCTTCCCAGTTCCTAATACGGAGGGTAGAAACGTTGCTGTCCTGAAGGATTCGCTCCCAGTTTCCTGAAGACAAACGGAGTTTGGGATTTCCTGTATTTTGGTCTAAATTGTGGTCGATCCTGTGTCGTGGATAACGTAAACGCAGGGAAAACGTTTTCACCCCTTTAACTGCCTTAGGGGCCTTCGGAACAGTGTCTCCTTCTCCCAGGAACGGGATCTCTTCCCTCGGGATCTTATCATGTGTTCAATTCATTGACGTCCGCACGTTCATAAACAATATCAGGGACAGAACGTTCCGGGGAATGTCAGAAATAGAATGTCAGGGACAGAATGTTCCGCGGAATGCCAGTTATAGAATGTTGGGGACAGAGCGTTTCGGGGAGCTCCTTGACCTGTCCATCACCTTTCCCCCTACCCACCCCACCAACATGATGTCCTGTGACTGGGCACACTGTAACATTAATGGGGTGAGTGACGGAGGTTCCAATCACAGGAATGGGAATTAAAGGCATTGCCAGATCAGCTGTAATAGTTCGGTATACCACATTCTCAATCCACCTCACAGAACCAGCCCCGACACCATTAACCCAGAGGAGATATCTGTTCACCGTGGTTCACTGTGTAGACCAGGCCAGTGTACTGCTCATTATGACCCAGCAATCTGTCCAGGTTCATCCATTGCACTGGTCAATACAATCTGGCAATTGGTCCAGAGAGGAACACTGTGCAGATCACAGCAGTGCATTGATCTATAACCACGGATTAGATATCTGTCCTGCACCAGGAGCTGTGCAGACAACAGGAGGGCATTATCTATAAACCTCAACCAGATAGTCGGACCAGCACAGCAGTGATCACCGTGAATTAATCTGTAAACCAGTAGCAGTTACCCTCCCCCCAGCATGTAGGACTGTGTACACTACCCCACTGCATTTATCTGTAAACCAGGAGCAGTTACCCTCCCAGCATGTAGGAAGTGTACCCCGCCCCAGTGCATTGATATATAAACCAGGGGCAGTTAACCCTCTCAGCATGTAGGTCTATGTACACCACCCCAGTGCATTGATCTGTAACCCAGAAGCAGTTACCCTCCCAGCATGCAGGGGTGTGTACAACACCCCAGTGCATTGATCTGTAGCCCATGAGCAGTTACCCTCCCAGCATGTAGGACTGTGTGCAACACCCCAGTGCATTGATATGTAGCCCAGGAGCATTTACCTCCTAGCATGTAGGACTGTGTACAACATCCCAGTGCATCGATCTGTAAACCATGCAGCACCTTCTCTCTCTCTCTCTGTCACTCCGTCCACTGTACCCCCCACATCAATAGCACTGCATGGATACAACACTGTCGACAGACTCCCTCTGAAAACCTCACCATTTGCCATTATCCCCTCCTGCACCAGAACTAACAACAGGGACACCCACTCCCAGCCTCCCACCCTCCGTCCCTCCCTTTCTGCCATTCCAGGAGAAACAGCCTGGAATAGGAGAGAAAGGGTCGGGTGGTGGAGTACCTGATATCGGATACCTCACCCCCTCCCCCTGCCATGAGGGGAGGACCCTGGTAGGAGCCGGAGAGGACCGGGACACCTCTTGTGGAGATTCTGAAACATCCACGTCCCACCGACCGAGAAAGGAGCAATGTTCAGTGAAGGGCAATTCTCACTTTAAACCCACTGGCAGCTCCGTTTCCCCCCGGCACAACTTAGAAGCCGTGGCCCTGATACCATCTCCCTTTTGCAGCGAGCTGGTACAAATGGAATCCCCATGGTCTCGGTGGGCAGGTGGGTGGGATCACAACACATCATCTCCTCCGTCTGCCAGGAAGGGAGCACGGAGACTCCCTCCTACACCTCCCCCTGTAAAAAGCTCAGATACTGAAACTAATCTGTGATAGTCACTGTTCTTCTCACTTGTCCTGACATCTTCAACAATCTGTGCTCATTTACACCCAGCTCCCTCTGCTCCTGCAGCCGCTTTATAATGGTACAGCCTGTTTTATATCGTTGTTCATTGTCCTTCCGACCAAGTCCATCACCTCACACAGCTCTGCACTGATCTCCAACTGCGATACACCTGAACACAACACCAACGTGTCACTGTGCTGTTAGAGTTCCACACTCTCCTCTATAGACTTTACGATTCTTCCAGGTTTGGTGCCACCTATAAACACTGAAATTGTCAGTGTCACAGTCCCCATGAAACAACTGAAATCCTGCCATACTCACGAGTGTGAGCAAGTGAAATACTAATATGTTCCTATGGACGGGGTCGAATAATGACATGCTGTCAATGGAGCAACAAATATCCTGACTCATCCGAGACAGAGTAGATGAAATATTGACAAACCACAGAGCAAAAGAAATCCGGATAGGTCCCACTTATCGATATTCATCAGGGTATAATGTGATGAAGTTGAAAGCGTGTACTGTACCTTTAAGAACGGGTGAATGCTGTTCTGAACTGAGAGGTTCCAAGCATCTGTGTGTATGAGAGGGTGGCAGACACAGAAACAATATATTGCTGCAGAGCTGGAGTCAGGTAATAAGCAGTTAAGAGACAGAGCGTTTCAGAGTTGTGAATAGTTGATGTAAATGTTCACTTTCAGAGTTAAAAAATAAATTGGTATTTTTATTTAATCAGTGGAATTTGGGAGTTCTCTGTCCCTCATATTTTAACAGTTTACGAGGCGAATGGAGTATTTCTTTATGTTTAATTTAAGTTACCAGATGAGCTTCACGCCGTGCCCTAACAATTGCTGTGCGTGTGTCTGTGTGTCTCTGTGTGGGGCAGGTCTGGCAGTCTCTGTGTTGCTTAAAGTGATGTCATGCCACCCTCTGCTGGCCTCGCCACGCCACTGCACAGGCATTGGAAGAGGGTGAAAACCAAGAGGGATTCATTCAGAGAGGGGGAGGGAGAGGGCAGCTGCTCACAGCACCATCCAAGCTGATGTCTTATCCATGTACTGATCTGAATGTCCTTCAAACATTGTAAATGTCACTGCTTTCACCAGTTAGTCTGGAAGTTCACTCCGTACACATGCCAGCTTCTGTCTAAAATAATTTCCTCTCATGACTTTTGTAAATCTTTTTCCTCGCACCTTAAAATATCCCTCAGTTTTGAAATCCCACCTCGAGGGAAAAGACATCAACCCATCAGCTTATCTGTATGCCTCATTATTTTATAAACCTCTGTAAAGGTATCCCTTAACCTCATACTCTCCAGTGAAAAACGGCCCCAATCTACCCAGCCTCTGTTATCGCTCAATCCATCCTCTCCCTGCTACATCCAGGTTAATCTCTTCTGAACCCTCTCCACCTTAATAATATCAAGGTCAGTAATATCAAAGTGAATAGTCAAGGTATTTTCTAAGGGTAGAGGAGACCAAAACTAGAGGACATAGCCTTAAGGAGAGAACGGAAACATTTAAAAGTGACCTGCAGGACAGCGTTTTCACCCACAGGGTGGTGTGCCTATGGAATGAGTGGGCATGATAACCAGACTGGACACAGTATTCCAATAGAGGTCTCACCAATGTCCTATACAACCTCAACATAACGTCCCAATTCCAATACTCAAAGGTCTGACCAATGAAGACAAGTGTGTTAAACACCTCCTTAACCATACTATCTATCTGCGATGTAAATTTTAAAGAATTATACCTGACGGCCTAGGTCTCTGTTCTGCAACACTGCCAAAGGCCCTGCTTTTAATTGTATAGGTCCTGCTCGTGTTTGATTTACCAAATCCAATACCTCGCATTAATCCAAACTAAACTCCATCTGCCACCCCTCAGCCCAGTGTGTGATATTACCACCTCCTCACTCTCCCTCTTTAAAATATCTTGCCCGTCTCCAGAAGGCCTGCACACTTCGGCCTGGAGTTTCACAAAGACCCTGAGCTTGGGTTGCCTTGTGTGGTAGGGGGAGGAGGGACAGACTGCAGATACAGTCAATGAGGAGGAAAGGCTGGACTGTAATCAGCAGCCTGGTGTCATTTCATGGTTTTAGGAAGCGGGCAGTCACACGTTAGAGGTGGGTAAGTGTGATCGGTGTTCTTGGGACCAGGAAATCTGCTTTTTCTTCGTCTGTGGTGTTCAGTGAATAAAATCTATTCGAGACCCTTCATTGGGATGAGTGTGTCTGCAGGATTGTTTTCCCTAATATTGCAGACGACAGCTAATAGCGATTAAAGATGGTCAGAGTTAATTTCGGTAGCACAGCTTGTGGACTCAACATCCTACAGTTGAGACAAATGTCTTGCATTTGTTTAACAATACAAAGTGTTTTGTGTAGCTCAGTAATGGTAACCTGATTATAATAAATCCGCACTGAGCTGAAAGCTGGCCCTTAAAATATGACCCAAGTCTAGGAATGGTAGTGTAGTGGATAATGTCCCTGCCTCTGAGCCAGAACTCTGGATTTGATTCCAATTCCTGAACTTGTGTGGTAGTGTTCCTAGCTCTGGACTGGAAGGACTGGATTCAAGTCCTGCCTGTTGCAGAGGTATGTCACAGCATTTCATAACAGGCTAATGAGCAAACACACAGGAGAATACTGTTACAGCTTTACGGGTATTGCTGTGTGATGCTAGTGTCCCTACCTCCGGGCACAAAGGTCTGGGTGTAAATCCCACAGAAGTGTCTCATGATACATGTGAACAAACCGATTAAAGTGGATTTAGGATTGTGACTTGATAGATAAGGAAGTGGTGTCAGTATTGAATTTCAGAATTTAGGCACAGAATGACTGAAAGTACAGCCATCCGTATTGATTGGAGTTACATTTCGCAGCAGTAAAGGTTTATAAAATCAGAATGGTCATGGATATGGTGAGTAGTCAGGGGTTTTCCCCAGATTGGGGCGTCCAAAACTAGAGGGCATTGGTTGAATGTGAGAGGTGAAAGGCTTTAAAGAGGCCTAAAGGGCATTTTTTCATGCAGAGGGTGGTGTGCGTGTGGAATGAGCTGTCAGAGGAAATGGTTGAGGCTGGTACAACTACAGCATGTAAAAGGCATCTGGGTACTGACAGTCCTGCCGTGTTTTTCCAGCAATTTCTGTATTTTTTAACAATGCAGTCATTTTTAACACAGGTATTCTGAGTACAATAAACATTTTACATTTTAATGACACAGGACCATGTAAACATATTTCAAATCGACCGAGACCATTTGGTGCTCAGGGTATAGCTCTGTGTACGACAGCAGCAATGATGCACCTACATGGAACAGCGAATGTGATGGAGACATAGTTTGGACAATGTACAAGGAGACCTCACATGGTCCAGTTTGGGAGAGGATGACATTACTGTGTGATTCAACTCAGAGAGGGAGAAAATATAATCTGCCCAAGAAGAAACGGCCTATTGCACTCTCTCTCCTTCATTGTTCCTTATCACAGCAACGTGTGCGAGCAAACAAAAACAGTCATCGTTACCATTGTTATTTTTATAGAATCCCTGCAGTGTTGAAACGGGCCCTTCGTCCCAACAAGTCCATACCAACCTTCCCAACCCATTTTCCTATATTTACCCCTGACTAATGCACATAACCTAAAAATCCCTGAACACACAATTTCCCTCAACAGACAATTTAGCATGACCAATCCACCGAACCTACACCGTTTGTTTTCGGAAACTGGATCACCCATTAGAAGCTCACACAGACAAGGGGAGAATGTGCAAACTCCACACAGACAGTCACCCAAGGCTGGAATCGACCCCAAGTCCCTGGTGCTGTGAGGCAGCAGTGCTAACCACCGTGCTACCCTTTGGATGATCCCTAACCAGAATTCATTGGAATCTACTCACTGCCTAAAGCAAACGGAATTCAGCCAAATCCAAACTCTTCCAGGATGTTGGTGATGCCACTTTAAGAATACTGCGTACAACTCGGTTGTCTGCAGAAAAGATTTACACAGATGATCCAGTACTGGAAGTTTGAGCTTCGGGGAGAGGTTGATTAGGTTGAGGTGCTTTCTCCTGGATTGTCAGAGGCTGAGGGGTGACATTACAGAGGTTTATAAAACCATCAGGGGCATGGATATTCTGAACAGCCACGTTCTGTTCCTCAGGATAGGGGAGTCCAGAACAAGTGGGCATAGTTTGAAGGCTAGAGGGCGAATGATTTAGAAGGGACCTAAAGGTAAATGTTACACACAGAGAGTGTTGTGTGTACAGAAAGTGCTGTCAGAGGAAGTGGTCAAGGCGATTACAATCACAGGAGGAATATTGGCCAAATGCTGGCAAATTGGACTAAATCAGATTTGCTATCTGATCGGAGTGAACAGATTGGACTAACGGGTACGTTTCAGTTCTGCATGACTCTCTGATTCTATAAGAGGGATGACGAAAAATTTTTAAAGGACATTGAAAGTCGGAATTCTCTTCACTGGAAGTTTTATTGTGCCTCTTTGTTCACATGGACTCAAAGCTGTGTTAGTTAATTAATTGACAGGGAAGTGAGTCACAGATAATTGGACACAAACAGGAAAGTGGGGCTGAGACCACAACCTGATCAGGCACAATCTTAGTACCTGGTGGAGAAGGGTCAAAGCATCGAATGACCGTGTTCCAGGATCGAATGATCCTGTTCCTCAGTCCCATGTTTCTGTGTTCCATTCAGCCCCTTAAAGCTGCGAGACAGGAACAGTTGGATGCTACTTACATCTATAACCTGATGCACAGAAATAGAGGAGACCATGCAGCCCTTCAAGGCTATCACATGCTTTGAAGTGATTTGGGAAATGTAATTGAAAAACCCAGGCTGGGTATGAAAGAAGCCCCTCATCTCTCTTTACAGTGATTCCCATCTCTGAAACTTGTGTTTCATTTGTTGGTCATGTTGTACACCCAGATTCACTGTGAATGTAGCCAATATACTTCACCCAGAGATTGCTCGCAAAGTCCTCTGGTCTTCTCGCTGCAATATTCAGTAATTGCACATTCATGAAAATAACACCCACTAACTTCCCAATAACAGAATGTGAGAACATCAGAAACAGGGGCAGGTCGTTCAATCCCTAAGCCTGTCTTGCCCTTCACTAAGATCATGAAACACAAGTTTTGTGGGCGGCACGGTGGCACAGTGGTTAGCACTGCTGCCTCACAGCGCCTGAGACCCGGGTTCAATTCCCGCCTCAGGCGACTGACTGTGTGGAGTTTGCACGTTCTCCCCGTGTCTGCGTGGGTTTCCTCCGGGTGCTCCGGTTTCCTCCCACAGTCCAAAGATGTGCAGGCCAGGTGAATTGGCCATGCTAAAATTGCCCATAGTGTTAAGTAAGGGGTAAATGTAGATGTAGATGTATGGGTGGGTTACGCTTCGGCGGGGCGGTGTGGACTTGTTGGGCCGAAGGGCCTGTTTCCACACTGTAAGTAATCTAATGACTGATCCGCTCTTGGTCTCAAATCCTCTTTCATACCCAATTCTTCATCGCCCTCAACTCTCTGACAGGTCAATATCCATCGACCTCCTCTTCAAATACTTTCAGTCATCGAGCTTCCCGAACACCCTTGAAAAGAAAAATTCTGACATTCAATACCAATCGTTTGAAGAAAACACTTGCTGCTCCTACACTATGGCCCCTTGATATGACCAAAAAAGGATGGCACAATGGTTCAGGTAAAAATGACTGGCCCTGATATCAAGGCAGTGGTTGCCTTCTGTTGACATCAAGGAGCTTAACAAAACTGGACTTAAGGGGAATCAGAGTAAACTCTCCAGTGTTTGGAGTCAAACATGGCACAAAGGAAGATGTTCATCATCTCAGTCCTGGGAGACCTCTGTGGGAGATCCTCAGGGTAGATTCCTCTTCACAAACATCTTTAGCTGCTTCATCAATGTCTCCCCGCCCTTATCCTCCCCACGATAAGAACAGAAGTGGGGATGGTCAGTGAAGATTCCACAATGTTCAGAACATTTTGTCCCCCGTCAGCTCCTGAACTGCTCTGTCTCCATGTGCAGCAAGACCCGGACTCCATTGAGACTTGTGCTGTTAAATGGTCTGTAACATTCATGTAGCAGCCCTGCCTGACACTGCACATTGCCACAGTAAAAAAAGAGTTCATTCAGTACCTCACGCTGTTTTCACAAGAATATGAGGAAGTCATTCAGCCCATTTACACTATTGGAGAAGAACACTCTCTCGGCGGAGCATGTAACGGCTGTTTGGTGGTGTTTATTTTAAGTCGCGGTATGGTCCAGTTATTTTTTTAAACGGTTAAAATTTAAAGTTTTTTTTAAACGCCTAGCGGACCCGGAAGCTGGTGTAGCGCTAGCTTACCTGGGAAGGTTTTTTTCTCTATAAAAGAGCGCAGGCGAGGGACCCGAGGCACGACAGGAGTAGAGCCTCCCACCCGCCCTCCTCCTCTAACCTAATAATAAGACCCGTTGTGGTAAGAAGCTAAGTGCTGCATTTTGCTTGCTTGTTTCTTTAGATCCTGTTTTTTTTTAAAGTTTACCTTTTAGAGGGATGGCAGCGAAGGCAGTGCAATGTTCCTCTTGCAAGATGTTTGAGATGAGGGAAACCATTAGCGTCCCTGCTGATTACACTTGCGGGAAGTGCACCCATCTCCAGCTCCTCCAAGACCGTGTAAGGGAACTGCAACTGGAGCTGGAGTTGGATGAACTCCGGATCATTCGGGAGGCAGAGGTGGTCATAGATCAGAGCTTTAGGGAAGTAGTTATTCCGAACGTTATGGACAGATGGGTGACAGTGAGGGGGACTGGGAGGAAGCAGCCAGTGCAGGGACCCCCTGCGGTCGTTCCCCTCAATAACAAGTATACCGTTTTGGATACTTGTGGGGGGGAAGACTTACCAGGGGTAAGCAACGAGGTTCAGGCCTCTGGCACGGAGCCTGTCCCCGTTGCTCAAAAGGGAAGGGTGGAGAAAGGTAGGGTGATAGTTATTGGGGACTCGATAGTTCGGAGCACAGATAGGCGGTTTTGCGGGGGCGACAGAGACTCACGTTTGGTATGTTGCCTCCCAGGTGCAAGTGTACGTGATGTCTCTGATCGTGTTTTCCGGGTCCTTAAGGGGGAGGGGGAGTAGCCCCAGGTTGTGGTCCCACGTTGGCACCAACGACATAGGTAGGAAGAGGGGTGAGGATGTTCGGCAGGCTTTCAGGGAGCTAGATTGGAAGCTCAGAGCTAGGACGAACAGAGTTGTTGTCTCCGGTCTGTTACCCGTGCCACGTGATAGAGAGTCGAGGAATAGGGAGAGAGAACAGTTAAATGCGTGGATACAGGGATGGTGCAGGAGGGAGGGATTCCGGTTTCTGGACAACTGGGGTTCTTTCTGGGGAAGGTGGGACCTCTATAAACAGGATGGTCTCCACTTGAACCTGAGGGGCACCAGCATCCTTGGCGGGAGGTTTGCTAGTGCTTTTTGGGATGGTTTAACCAACTCTGCAGGGGCATGGGAAGCTGGACTGTAGCTTTAGGTTACAGGACCTTGAGTGTAGGGAGATTAGGAACATGGCATCGATCTCGAAGGAGGGTGCCGGTAAACAGAAAGGTGGCTTGAAGTGTGTATACTTCAATGCCAGAAGTATAAGAAATAAGGCAGGTGAATTTGCAGCATGGGTTGGTACCTGGGACTTCGATGTTGTGGCCATTACAGAGACGTGGGTAGAACAGGGACAGGAATGGCTATTGCAGGTTCCAGGGTTTAAATATTTTAGTAGGGTCAGAGGTGGGGGTAAACGAGGGAGAGGTGTGACATTGCTTGTCATGGATAGTATTACAGTGGTGGAAAGGACGATGGAGGAAGACCTGTCATCTGAGGTAGTTTGGGCTGAGGTTAGAAATAGGAAAGGTGAGGGCAACCTGTTAGGAGTTTTCTACAGGCCTCCTAATAGTCAGAGAGACGTAGAGGAGAGTATTGCAAGGATGATTCAGGAGGAGAGTGAAAGTAATAGGGTGGTTTTTATGGGGGACTTTAACTTCCCAGATATTGACTGGGAAAGCTATAGCTCGAGTTTGTTAGATGGGTCTCTGTTTGTCCAATGTGTGCAGGAGGGTTTCCTGACACAATATGTAGACAGGCCAACAGGAGGTGAGGCCATACTGGATTTGGTTCCAGGTAATGAACAAGGCCAGGTGTTAGACTTGGAGGTAGGTGAGCACTTCAGGGACAGTTACCACAACTCGGTGACTTTTACTCTAGTGATGGAGAGGGATAATTGTGCTCTGCAGGGCAAGAGATATAGCTGGGGGCAGGGAAATTATGATGCTGTGAGGCATGACTTAGGATGTGTGGATTGGAAAAATAGGCTTCAAGGGAAGGACACAAATGATATGTGGAGCTTGTTCAAGGAGCAGCTATTGGGTGTCATTGATAAGTATGTACCAGTCAGGCAGGGAGGAAAGGGTCTTTTGAGGGAGCCGTGGTTTAATAAGGAATTGGAATCCCTTGTAAAAGGGAAGAGGGCGGCCTATGTAAAGATGAGGCAGGAAGGTTCAGTTGGGGCGATTGAGAGTTATAAGGTAGCCAGGAAGGATCTAAAGAGAGAGCTAAGAGCAGCGAGAAGGGGACATGAAAAGTCATTGGTTGGTAGGATTAGGGAAAACCCTAAGGCTTTCTATAAGTATGTCAGTAATAAAAGGATGACTCGGGTAGTTATCGGTCCAGTCAAGGATAGTAGTGGGAAGTTGTGCGTGGAGGCAGAGGAGATTGGAGAGACAATAAATCAATACTTTTAGTCAGTATTCACTCAGGAACAGGACGTTGTTGATGACGTGAATATTGAGTCACAAGTGATTAGAATGGATGGCTTTGAGGTATGTATGGAAGAGGTCCGGGGAATACTTGAAAATGTGAAAATAGATAAGTCCCCTGGGCCTGATGGAATTTATCCCAGGATTCTCTGGGAAGCAAGGGAGGAGATTGCAGAGCCATTGCCCTTGATTTTTATATCGTCGTTGTCTACAGGAATAGTGCCAGAAGACTGGAGAATAGCGAATGTGGTCCCCTTATTCAAGAAGGGGAGTAGGGACAGCCCTAGTAAATATAGGCCAGTGAGTCTCACTTCTGTTGGGTGCAAAGTCTTCGAGAGGATTGCAAGGGATAGGATTTATGAACATCTGGAGAGGAATAATGTGATCAAGGATAGTCAGCATGGTTTTGTGAAGGGCAGGTCGTGCCTCACAATCCTTATTGAGTTCTTTGAGAAGGTGACTAAGGAAGTGGACGAGTGTAAACTAGTAAATGTGGTGTGTATGGATTTTAGCAAGGCGTTCGATATGGTACCCCATGGTAGGCTACTGTAAAAATTACGGAGGTATGGCATTGAGGGTGCATTAGAGGTTTGGATTAGGAATTGGCTGGCTGGAAGAAAACAGAGGGTAGTAGTTGATGGTAAAGGTTCATCTTGGAGTGCAGTTACTAGCGGTGTTCCACAGGGATCTGTTTTGGGACCATTGCTGTTTGTCATTTTTATAAATGACCTGGAGCAGGGGCTTGAAGGCTGGGTGAGCAAGTTTGCGGATGATACGAAAGTCGGTGGAGTGGTGGACAGCGAAGAAGGATGTGGCAGGTTACAGCGGGATATAGATAAGTAGCAGAGCTGGGTAGAAAGGTGGCAAATGGAGTTCAATGTCGCTAAGTGTGAAGTCAGTCACTTTGGTAGGAGTAACAAGAAGTTGGATTACTGGGCTAATGGTAGACTACTTAGTAGTGTGGATGAGCAGAGGGATCTTGATGTCCATGTACACAGATCTCTAAAAGCTGCCACCCAGGTAAATAGTGCTGTGAAGAAGGCATATGGCGTACTGGGCTTTATTGGTAGAGGAATTGAGTTCCGGAGTCCTGAGGTCATGTTGCAGTTGTATAAGACTCTGGTGCGACCTTATCTGGAGTATTGTGTACAGTTTTGGTCGCCATACTATAGGAAGGATGTGGAGGCACTGGAACAGGTGCAGAGGAGGTTTACCAGGATGTTGCCTGGCATGGTAGGAAGATCGTATGAGGAAAGGCTGAGGCACTTGGGGCTGTTCTCATTGGAGAAAAGAAGGTTTAGGGGAGATTTGATAGAGGTGTACAAGATGATTCGGGGTTTAGATAGGGTTGACAGTGAGAACCTTTTTCCACGTATGGAGTCAGCTGTTACTAGGGGACACACCTTTAAATTAATGGGAGATTGGTATAGGACAGATGTTAGGGGTAGATTCTTTACTCAGCGGGTTGTGAATTCATGGAATGCCCTGCCAGTATCAGTGGTGGACTCTCCCTCTTTATGGTCATTCAAGCGGGCATTGGATAAGCATATGGAGGTTATTGGGCTAGTGTAGGTTCGGTAGGCTTCGGTCGGCGCAACATTGAGTGCCGAAGGGCCTGTACTGCGCTGTATTTTTCTATGATCTATGTTCTATTACAGGGACAGCCCCATTCAGTGCCTCCAGCCTATTACTCAGGGGGGGAAGGAGTCTAGTGTGATGGACCACACCAGAGCCCCTCAAATATTTGAAGGCGGTAGCCTAAACTCTCATGTTTTCATATTTTAAAGGAGATTTAACTGTTTGTTCCAGATACAATATGACTGGTCAACCTACTCGGTGTGATGCAAAACACCATTTATTTTAACACGGAAGATAAAGTGAAACCAAAGAAGGGGGAATTTAGAATAACTTTATTCTATTGTCCAAGTTAACAGAATAATAGATCTAGGAACTATTACTAATGAACTGTTCCAATATAGGAAATTCCCATAAACACAGCCCCTGGCAAAAAGGAAAATTCAGACACAGATTGTCACAAACATTTCTCCAACCCAGGAATTAAAAACAGCATCAAGAGAACATTCAGACAGAGTAGCAGCCAGGAGATATCCACTGAAGCTTCCAACTCTGTGTTGAACCCAATAGTTTCTGATGTTGCTGAGAAACGAAAACCCAGACATCCTAATCTGTGAGAGCTGGCCACACCCATTCAGGCTGCATTAAACAAAACACAAGGCCTCCCTAGCTGTTTACTCAAGTGGTCTTAACTAGCCAGCTTGGTAACGATCATTCAATCTCTCTCTCAAAATGATACAGGATAAAATAACCTCTTAAAGCAACAGCATCATCACAATTGTAAGTACATCGAGCCGTTAAACAAGAACCAGTGGTAACCCAGTCAGGTCCTTGGCCTTGTCCAATTGGACGAGGAATAAGCCAGTCGGTCCGTTGAGTCATTGACACAGCAATAGGATGAGGCCATTCAGCCCCTTGAGTCAATTACACAGGAACAAGAGGAAGCCATTCAGCCCCTTGAGTCACTTATCCAGGAACAGGAGGAGGCCATTCCCACCTCAACGCACTTACACAGGGACAGAGTGAGATAATTGATGCTGATTCCTGATGAACGGCTTATGACCGAAACATGATTTCTCCTGCTTCTCACATGCTGACTGACCTGCTGTGCTTTTCCAGCAACCCATTCTCTACTCTGATCTCCAGCATCGGCAGTCCTCACTGTCTCCTAATCGTTGCTCTAACATGATGAACAAGTGGAGCAGAGGCTGCACACACAGACTGCTCCACGTTGTTCTTCGTGTCTCCACCACTTATGATACACACATGGGAATTTAACCTGGTTTTCTTGCGTTGAAGAGGGAAGCCATATGTATTGTATGAAGTCACAAGAAGGCACCTTCCATCTCCGAGAAGACAGCCTGGTTTTCTCTATGTAGGTAGGAAGCTGGTAGGAATGACTACCTGTTTCAGATGAAAGGTATTGTAGCTGCTGTTGGGGATTGTGAAAAACCTGACATTCAGTCCGGATTCGCACGCCGACTGCACAATAACGTGGGGAGAGTTAATTTCGCCATATAAACTATGAGGAAAGCCACGTTAGACTGATGAATGGACTCTCTAAGTTCAAATAATGCTGATCTTGTTCATGTTGATCTTGTCTAGTTCACGTCCTGTTCAGGGAAACATGTATGACTTACTCTGTCCAAGTCTATTTCCACCCTATGATCTGCCAGTCCATCCTTACTATGATCTTCCTCCACTGCTCATAAATAAAGTGTTTCCCTGTACTGAGGTACTCGTGGCAATAAATCTAACTGATTAATCCTGGGTAAAGTATGGAATTTCCCACCCTATCAATGTCTCTTTTAGAAATAAGTGATCGCTGCCACTCCTCTTGTTTCAGCATCACAATTTCTTTGTCTCTCACAGCTCTACAGATTAAACACTCAGCTTATTCACTCTATCCTCATGTTACCATCATCTGTGTCTGTGGTCATTCCTTACAAAGGTGATCAAATCTGTATAGAGTGCCCCTAATGCTCTCTCAGCAAGGCTCTACAACAGCAGGAAGATGGCTTTACTTATGTACTCTAATCATCTTACAATGAAGGACAGCATACCATTGACTGCACCCATTACTTACACAGGGTTTGATTTCGAGCAGTCAGCATAGACTTGAGATCATGCTTCCCAAATTTGTTAGAGTTCTTTGATGAAGTGAACAGGAAGGTTGATGAGGACAGAGCGGTAGATGTAGTCTCTATGGATTACAGTAAGACCTTTGATAAGGTTCCACATGGCAGGCTGATCTGGAAGGTTCCATCACGTGGAATGCTGGGGGAACTGGCCAATTGGACACACAGTTGGCTTGATGGTATGAAGCAGAGAGTTTAGTAGAAAGATGCTTGTCAGACTGGAGGCTGGGTCCATTGCTGTTTGTTATCCATGACTTGGTTGAGAATGTACAAGGTATGATTAGTAAGTTTGCAGATGACACTAAAGTGAGTGGGAGCATGGTCAGTGAGGAATTTTATCAGAAATTGCAGCAGGACCATAATCACGTGGGACGTAGGCCGAGAAATGGCAAATGGAATTTAATATAGAAGTGTGAGGTCTTGTATTTTGGAAACTCAAATCAAGGTAAGAGTTTCATGGTGAATGGGAGGACCTTAAGGGGTATAATGGGCAAAGAGACTTTGGCGTTCACTTGCACACGGTTCTCGAAGAGTGGAGTCATAGGTAGGTAGGGCAGTGAAGAAGGCTTTTGGCACATTGGCCTTCATCAAGCAGGATATTAAGTATATAAATTGGGAATTTATGCTGCAGTTACACTGGACTTTGGTAAGGCCGCACTTGAAGTATTGAGTTAGGGTTTCTCACCTTGTTTTAGGGAGGATGTTATTAAATTAGAAAGGGTGCAGAAGATATTAACAAGGACGTTGCCAGGACCCAATGATCTGAGTTATAAGGAGAGGTTGGACAAGTTAGGACCTTTTCTTTGGAGTGTAGGAGATGAAGGAGTCCTTACAGAGCTGTATAAGATCACGAGGGGTATGGATAGGGTTAATGCTCTCAGTCTTTTTCCAAGGTTTAGAGAATTGAGGATTAGAGGCGATCAGTTTAAGTTTAAAGGGGAAGGAATAAAAGGGAACCTGAGGGACCACTTATTTACATAAATGGCTGGTACGTGGATGAGCTGCCAGAAGATGTGGCTGAGGGGGGTGTATTAACAACATTTCAAAAGCATTTGGATAAATATGTGGGTAGGAAAGGACTACAAGGATATGGGCCAACTGCAGGGAAATGGGGTTAGTGTGAATGGACCTTTACAAGGTGGAGTCGATCCTCTCTGTTAATTCAAACCAAACCCCCAGAAAAGCTCGCCTCACCTCGTAATCTGTTAAAATATGAGTGACACAGATCACCTACATTCCACTATTTAAAAAATAGCAAGTTAATTTCTTAACTTTAATGGTGAACACTAAACAACAACTATTCACAAATGCAAACGCCGCTTGTCTTAGCTACTTACTATCTGACTCCAACTCTGTATAAATATGTTGTTCCAAAAACCCAATATTAACCATTGCAATCTCAAGGCCACACAGTCTCTATCTTTCCCCGCTGTGTTCACTCTTCCAGCTGCGGATCTCCCTGGGTCATGTCGTTTTTTACTGCAAGTAGGTTTTACATGAACATGTATCTTTGATTGAGAGTGTTTGAGATGGCCAGTTAGCACACCTGCTCGACAACAGTTACTCTGCTGTTGGATGGCAATGGCTCTCCCCCTAGTTTTCAAAATGCTGGGTTTATATACTCCCCATGACACAATAATTCTCACAATTTGATTGCTTTCCAGGTGTCCAAGCAATTATATTCAAATTCCGTTGGCTTCTGGTTTCCTGAGCATTATTTAAACACTTTCGCTGCATTTCAATTGCTTTCAAAACAGCAACCAAAACTCAGGTATCCATTTTCCAGCTACTTGTGACATGTGGAACAGCCTGACCTTTAGCTGGCATCTGTGGCTGTACTTTCCATTCAGCAAAACCCGTTCTGTCTTAAAGTGACCAGACATGCTTTTGGCTTCATAACACCTCCCCCCTTCAGAAAAGAAAATGAACCATCAGAATGAAAAGGTGGTTTCATTTCTTTTCCTTTAATTCTTAATCCCATCATTATGAAATATAAAAGTATTAATCTCAATTATACCATTCATTTTAATTCTGCATACCTATATAACACTGGAATATTTCAAATCTTATCCACATTAACTCCTTTAGATCTGTGATAACACATCTGCTATCACATTTTTAGTACCCATTGCATGCACATTTTGTAATTTTAAAGTTAGTAACATAAGACTCCAAGGAAATAGTCTCATATTCTGATATTTAAGTATTCCAAAAAAATGCGAGAGGATAGTCGTTGTTGTGCACAACCGTCTCTGACAGTGCGTTTGTCAAATAAACATTAAAATGTTGTCAGGCCAGTACCAAACTCAATCATTCTTTTTCAATAATGGAGATTTTGTATTTTTATCTGGTGGATGTTGAGTTTTTTTCGACAAGTAGCTAATTAGCCATTCAATTCCATCATCATCTTTCTGTATCAATGAATGTCTGACCCCTTTATCCCGAGCATCAAACACAATTTTCAAAGGGATTCAAAATATTTGGTGCAGCTAAAACTGGTGTGGTGATTATTCCTGCTTTAAAATTCTGAAATTGCTCCTGGCATTGTTCTGTCCACCACAATTCTGTGTTCTTCTTTAATAAATCCATCAGTGGTGCCAATACGCTGCTGACGTTTGTAACAAACTTCCGATAGAATCCACTCAGTTCCAAAAATCGAAGCACCTCTTTCTTTGAGAACGGTCGTGGAAATTCCTCAACGCCCTTCGTCTTTGTGTTCCATGGGGTCAACCATCCATGTCCAATGTAATGTCCCAAGAACGTCACCTCTGCCTTCGCGAATTCTGTTTTCTTAAAGTTTATTACCAAGTTTGCTTCTTGTAATCGTTCAACATGCTCTAGCAACTGTAATATGTGAGCTTTCAATCACTTGCTAAAGATCACTACTTAATTCAGATAAACTGCACAATTTGTTCATTTGGCCACAGCTCTGTTCCTGAGTCTAAAATGTGGCTGGGAGTTTATTCATTCACATGACATACACAATAACGTTTTTGTCATATCCAGTATCTTTACCAGATATCTTAACTGACTCAACATTTTTTTTAATTTGAAAGTGGCCACAAAATCTGCCTTTGAAGGGAATTCCTACCATTGGTGGCGATAATATTATGTCATCCCCATGGGAAATCGTCAAAGTTTCAGAGTTTTTATCTGCCACCTGCTTCACTCTATGCTGCGCCCTCTGCGGGTGCTGTTAAGCTAACTCACCTGCTCCATCTAATCTCGCCCTCACCTCACATACATAATCCAAGTCTGAGATCTCCGACTTTGGTCCTGTCAATTAATATATAATTAATTTCAAAGGACCTGCCACTTCATTATGAACATTAACTCAAAGTAATTAAACTGAGTAGAGTTATTTGGGGCATCTCTGATGGCAAGCAATATAACGGAGCACCTGACAGGACTGCAGATGCTGGAGATCAGAGTTGAAATCTGTCTGGGTGGAAATGCACAGCAGTTCAGGCAGCATCCGAGGGGCAAGAGAGTTGACGTTTAAGGCACAAATCCTTCATAAGGAAAGTGGGGGGCAAGGGAAGGGGAAGGGGGCTGAGAAATACATCGGAGGGTGGGGGGTGGAGCTGGGTGGGAGGTAGCTTGGAAGGCGATCGGTAGATACAGGTGGGGTGTGGTGGTGATAGGTCGGAGAGGAGGGTGAAGTGGATAGGTGGCAGGACAGCTGGAACCCTCAAACTGTACAGCATCAACGTTGACTTCACCAATTTCCAAATCTCCCCTCCCCAACCTCATCCCAGATCCAACCGTTCAACTTAGCCCCGCCCTCTTGAACTGCCCCAACTTTCCATCTTCCTTCCCACCTATCGACTCCACCCTCACCTCCGACATATCACTATCACTCCCCACTACATCTTCCGATCACCTTCCCAGTGATCCTCCGGCCAGCCCAGCTCCTACTGTCCTATTTATCTATCAGCCCCCTTATCTCTCCCACCAAATTCCTGACGATAGGTTTATGCCTGATATGTCGATTGTCGTACTCTTCGGATGCTTCCCGATCTGTTGTACTTTTCCAGCACCTCACTTCTCAACTGTTAAAGATTGAGCAGATTCCGTATCTCACAAAATTATAATTTCTCATCCACGCCTTCCTCCTCCCCACCTTTCTGCGTAAATTTTATCTACAGAGGCGAATCCTTTATAGAGATCAAGCACTGACTCCATCCCCAGCGCCTGCCGAGGTTGTGCACTCTCCTGCAGCTCGTCGGCTCCACTTGGGGTCTCCTTTACCATTTTCACTAATGCCACTCGGCTTAGCCACTTCTACCACATCTTTCCCCAAAGTGGCTTCCTTCAACGCCCAGCACGGTGTGTCCCGGCTGACTGCAGTGTAAACAGCTTTTCCCTTCTTAAACCATTGGCACTGTAATTTTATGTGTTCTTCTCCGTTATAGTGAGAACACCTGAGTCCTTGTACCACCGTTCAACCCCTTCGGGCTTATGTTTTCATCTGTGATAAACTATTGACACTGTGATTTACTCTATGTCTTGTAGCGTAGGATCTCCCCTCCTCCCAATTTCTATCCTTCACAGGATGAAAATCCTCTCAGAAGCTAAATTTAATCTCATGCACAAATGCGTATTTACCTGCTATTTCTGCCACGCTTCTCACTTCTTGAACTTTCTGTTCATTCACATGAATTCTTAACATCTCTGGAAGTGAGTCTTTAAACCTCTCCAGCAGAATAGTCTCCCTTCGAGCCCCATCTTTAAGGCCACACCCATCTATCAAAATGACTGTGTTTAATTCTTTCAAACTCAACATAACTCTGACCTCGTTCGGTCCCTATATTTCTGAACCTCTGTTTGTATGCTTCTAGTACCAATTCATAAACACTCAAAATGGCCTGTTCGACATCTGCATAATCTCTTGATCCCTCATCTGAGAGCGCTGCACATATCTCACCACTTCTGCCCATCAGTTTAGTCTGAACTAGCATTACCCACAAGTTCACTGGATAAACCATCTGCCGAGCCAATATTATCAATGTAAAAAAAAAGGTTTTGACATTTTTCTCACGAAATATGGCAATTTATTAACATAGTTGTTTACATCCCCATGTCCTTCCATCATCTTCATCCTGCTCATTTAACTTTTTTACCTAATTCCCAACTTGTGAATTTCAAATTCTCTCTCTTTCTTTTTAGTCTCTTTCTCTTACTCTTTTTTACTCTCTCACACTTTCTGTCTCATTTCTTATCTTCTAACTCCAGTTGCCATATTTGCAATTTACGTTTTTCTCACTCGACTACAGTTGCCTTTTTCTCTGATACACCAAAGTGCTTGATTAATTCCATTACAATTTCAGCTCTCCTTTTGTCCCTGGTGCAACCCAATTCTAATCTATTTGTTAATTCTAAAAGTTTTTCCTTCCTCTGTCTTTCTAAACTTTCTTGTCAAACTTGGGAATCAACTTCAAATCCCAGATCCTGTTTAGCAATGTTAAAAGCCATTTCTTTTAATTTAACCAAACACAAGGAAACAAAATTAAAGTAATTTTCTCACCTGTTTTATTTAACTGTCAAGTGATGGAATCTGATGGGACCTTTTCGACCCCCAATCTGTCCAAATTCCACACAACAAGCCCTCAAACTGTTTTGATGTCGATGTCGAGCCCCTCTATTAATTAAAACCACACACCCAGAAAAACTCACCTCGCCTCGTAATCTGTTCAATATGAGTGACAGAGAAGTCCCAAATTCCAGTATTAAAAGAAAAATAACAATTTATAAATATAAGAGTTAACTCGCTGGGCTTGAAGGTTTGTTTTCAGATGTTTCGTCACCATGATTAGGTAACATCATCAGTGAGAGTCTCCGGTGATACACTGGTGGTATGTCCTACCTCTCTATTTATAGGTTTTGGTTTCTTAAGGTAGGTGATGTCATTTCCAGTTCTTTTTTTCAAGGGAAGGTAGATAGGAACTAAATTGCTGTGTTTATAAATGTACTTCTGGTTAGATTGCCATCCTCTCAGAACTTTCGTGCATGCCTTTGTTTTGCTTGGCCTAGGATGTATGTATAGTCCCAGTCAAAGTGGTGTTCTTCCTTGTCTGTATTTATGGAAACTAGTGATAGTGGGTCGTGTCTTTTGGTGGCCAGTTGGTGTTCATGTATCCTGGTAGCAGGACAACAGGAGAGTTTGAAATGGGGGAAAATGATTTTATAGACACTGTTTAATCAGTGTGTGTTCAGATAAGGAAGATTTTTCATATGTGTACAACACATTCTGAATGAATAAAGGAGACACAGTTAACGAAAAATGGGTGCACATGATGTATAACATTTATAAACGCATTAACACATTATCTGATCCTCATCTGCAGTTATATGTTCCCCTTCTCTCAAAACTCCCCCTTTTCTCGGGTTCCCTACTCCTGTCTCACATTCTTATCAGGATGTGTGTTAAGTCTTGCTTAATGTGTCCCAACTTATTTCAGTTAATCCTCTTTCTATCAGGAATTAAATATATGGCCTGTTGGGTTCTTTCCATCTATCCAAAGCTAGTGTCTGTCATATTATTGGAGGGAAAAATTCTGGCATCAGACCCAGCATTTGAACATATTGCTCTGTTGAACATACATGCACTGTACAAAGGACCACAGCACACAGGAATTGCCAAAACATTGAGGGATATACATCTACTTCTTTCGATAATCTAGTTTTCGCATTTCACAAATCTCCACATCTATATCCTCTCTCTCGTTCTCTCTTTTAATCTCGTTAAGAAATCCCCTAATTATTCATCGTGACCCTTCTCTCAAAACTCCTTCTTTAGGTTTTGTCTATTGTTCTCTTCTTGATGTAATGTGATTATAATTGAGCAATGTAACTACAAAGACATTCGGGAGGAGCTGGTCAGAGTTACTTGGAAGGAGAGCCGAGGAGGAAAGACCATCCCATTATCTGGGGATAATTCAGAAGATAATAAAATTCATCCCAAAGAAGATGAAACATACACATCGGAAAACAAGGCAGCCACGAGCAAGAAGGCAAGTCAGGAACAGCATCAAACCAAAAGAGAAAACATACAATGTGATGAAGATTATTGGGAATCCAGATAATTCATTGCCTCTGAAGCTATATAAGGCTGGTATCACTGACACTACAGAGCTCTTAATCATTGTCAGGGAGAGAAACAGAGGGAAACACATTCAATTTAAACACAGAAGATTGCATTACTCAAGGAAAAGATTTAGATGAATTAAACAATTGAATTAAAATCAGTTAAATGCTTTTGTGGAATGTATCAGAGAAAGCATGACCCGGGAGAGACCCTCAGCAGGACGAAAATTTGAAAACGAAAGTACTATCACATCAGAAACCAGAGTTAGTCATTGAGTAGAGGGCTGATGGGTGAATGGGTCTTGATGTGAACAGGGGAACAGACAGCAGAATTGCATTGCAGATATTGCCGCTCAAAACTATGTATTCATGTAGTGCTGCAGTCCACAGCAGCAGGAGAAGCGGACCTGCATTCAACCACAACTTGCAACATTTTTTGCCCAGGGTTAATCCTTCAGTCTGCCATTACTATCAACACGATCTATGGCTCAGTGACGAGTGTGGGTGAACATGTCAGGGTCAGAACCACGCAAACCTAAGCCTGATGCTAACCCATTAAAGCTGCAGTACTTGACCAACAGATCTGATCGAAGCTCTGCAGTCCTGCCACATTCAGTTATAAATGGTGAAGGACGATTAAACAAACGACAGAGGAAAGCGCTCGACAAGCATCCCCATCTTAAATAATCAAATAACCCTGCAGCCTCAGTGTAAAAGACAAGGATGTGGTATCTGAAACATCCTCAGCCAGAAGTGTTGAGCCGATGATCTAACTCACCCTCGCCATGATGCCCAGAGAATCACAGATGGCAGCCTTCAACCATGTCGATCCGCTGCAATTGACATGAAGAAAGAGCTGCTGTGTTCAGCTGTTTCTTCATATCAATCGCAGCGGATCGACTTGGTTGGAGGCTGGCATCTGTGATTTGTGGGCATCATGGCAAGGGTGAGTTGCATCATCGGCTCAACACTTCTGGCTGAGGATGGTGATGATACAAAATCCTTGTCTTTTACACTGACAACATTCCTGCAATAGAACTGAAGGCTTGTGCTGCACAGCACGCTGTGTCCCTGGAGAAATTGTTTCATTCCAGCTCCAACTCTGACATCTACCTGGCATTGTGGAAAATTACTCAGATATATCCAGTCCCCTAAAAGGGGAATACTTACAATCTGACCAATTACCACTCCCTCAGGCCCATCACGACAGTCAAATTGGTGGGAGTTCTTTTTGATAGAGCTGTCACGCAGCACAGAAATAATCCTCTCAATGTTGTTTTAGACAGGTCCCCATGTGGAGATGGTGCTATTTTGGAAATGTCACTGGATTACTAATCCAGACCATGATAATGCACTGGCAGCAGGTGGAAGTTAAAAACAAATAATAAATTATCACAATCTAAAATCTGTTGTCAGTAATAGTTACCCTGAAGCCAATGTCGATTGTCAACAGCGGTTTGCTTCTTCAATGTACTTTCAGGAAGGGAATCTCCTGTGTTTTCCTGTCTGGCCTAAAAGTGACTCCAGACACACAGACATGTGATCAACTCTTCAATGGTCTCTGAAATGGCTCCAAAATTATCATGCTTGCTTCTAATCTGTCTCGCCCTGTCAGACTTTTATTTATTTCACTGACGCCTCCACTCATTTTGCTAAAACACATGGAATACAGGCTCAGTCGCCCCAAACTCTGCTCCCACAACAAACGTGTCATCCCAGAGATCAGTCTGGTCATCCTTCACTGCTCTCCCTCAATGTCAGGTTTGTGCTTTATTAGATAAGGAGACCAAAACTGCACACAATACTGCACAATGTTGGAGATGGGGGCTCAGCAAGGACCTGTAAAGCAGCAGTAAGACCCCTTTACTCCTGGACTCAAATCCCCTTGAAATGTAGGTCAACGCCCCATTCATCTTCCTAACTGCTTTCTGATCCTGTAATATTGCTTTCAGTGTCTGTTGTAAAGGGAAATCCAGATACATTTCAATGTTACAGCGACCCAACTGGTGGGTCTATATGCACTGGTAAGTGTCCCAGTGCCATTCCCAGTATTGACTCCTGGCTTCAGAACTCACTGCCCTGTATGGACGGCGGAGATCGGTGAAGAATGAAACAAAATGAAGCGTAAGTCCCTTTATAGAGTAACATTTTCCAAACTTTTCATATGCACTTTGGAAGACGGAACCAGACAGGGGAGTACTGGATGAATGGCAACACACTAGGAAGCTCAAAAGGTTCTTCTCCACACATCCCTAAATGTGACTGGACAGGGTAACATAGAAGTTGAGAAAGCATAGGGGCATGTAAACATAACCTTCATTCAACGAGGCACAGATTTGTTAGGCCAAAATGGAATACTGTGCACAGTTCTGAGAGACAAATTACAGGAGGGATGTGATTGAACTGGAAGGGGTGCAGAGGAGATTCGCCAGGATGTTCCCTGGGATGCAACATATCAGCTATGGAGAGAGGCTGAATAAGCTTGAGTTGTTTACCTTAGGAGCAGAGAAGGCTGAGGGTGACATGATTCAGAAAGATAAGGTTATGAGGGGCATGTACAGTGTGGATAGACAGCAGCTGTTCCTTTTAGTCAGAGGGAGAAGAACAAGGGGGAGCACATTCTTAAAGTGAAGGGTTTGAGAGTTAGAGGGGATTTGAGGATAGTTTTGCGCCCAGAGGGTTTTGTGGTCTGGAGTGTACTATCGGAGAGGGAGTTGTCACGGGTGACCTCACATCTGTTACAAAGTACTTGGACGAACTTTTGAAGTGTTATAACATTCCTAGCTATGGGGCTTAGTGTAGAAAAGTGGGACTAATGTAGACTATGCTGTACGTCTGATGGTGCAGAGTGTATGCTTCTGTGAGTGCATGGTTGTGCAAGGTCAATCATTGAAAAGCTTACGACAGGAATTGTTGGGTTTCAGAATACTTTATATGCACAAGGGTTATAAGAGTGAACTTGTAACCACTTCATAAAGTATGTAAATGTCAAAATTAAGGGAAAACAACGTGCAGCTTCGTTACAGTCTGAAACCACAAAATGGAGAATGGAGAACAGGGAAATGGCAGACCTACGCAGCAAATATTTCAGTTATGTCTTCACAGAAGAAAACAAAACGAAAAGCAATCTTCCCAGCAAAACTAGGAAAGTTTAATCTGGTGGGAAGAAGGGGAATAGAATGAAATTAGCAAATAAACGTTATGGAGAAAGTAATTTAACTGAAAGTCATGGGCTGAGGCAAAGTGATTTATCAAATGGGAATCACATTTGAGAAACTGACTTTTAGCAAAATTATGGAAAAGCAATCAATGCAATATGATTGGATTTTCAGAAAGCTGATTTATAAAGCCCCAAGCCGACAATGCAAGTTAGAAAGATATGAGACTGGGGCGAATAGAAGGGGATGGTTTTAGAATGGGAGAGCTAACAGGAAACAGGGAGTAGGAATAAAACGATGTTTTCTTTTAGAGTGGAAGACTCGGGTTATCGCAGGATTCAGTGCTTGGGCCCTAGCTATTTCAAATACATAGCAAACCTTTGTTAGATGGAATCAAATGCAATATTTCCAAGCCTGCTGAGGGCACTATTCAATGTCGGACTGTGAGTGGGTGAGGAAGATGAAAAAAAAAGCTCAATGTGACTGAGGCAAGTGGAGTGTCTGTGCAAAGACGGGGCAATGTGGGTAGATGTGACGTTGTGCTCTTCGATGGGAAATAGAGAATGGCAGCCTATCATTTGAAAAGCACTTATAATCTATGCCTCGATGAATGAAGGCTATGTTTACGGGCCCCTATGCATTATCAACTTGTGTATTACCCTGTCCAGTCACATTCAGGGATGTGTGGAGAATCACCCTCTGAGCTTCCTCGTGTGTTGCTATTCATTGAGTACTCCCCTGTCTGGTTCCTTCTTCCAAAGTGCACCACCTCATATTTATCAGGGTTACATTCCATCTGCGATTGATATACCCATCTGAACATTCCATCTGTATCTTCCTGTAACATAAGACCTACCTTCTCACTGCCAACCACCCAGCCAATCTTTGCGTCCAACACAAACTTGCTCATCTCACTCTGCCCACCCCCGTCCATATTCACAGATACACCATTTATGAATACCACAAATAATAAGGTTAAAGATCACACTACACCAGGTTATGGTCCAACATGTTCATTCGCAGAAAATAGCTTTTGAAGATTTGCTTCTTCATCAGGTGGTTATGCACTTTGAAAGCTCTTGCCTCCAAATAAACCTGTTGATCTATAACCTGGTGTTATTTGATTTTTAACTTTGTCCACCCCAGTCCAACACTGGCACCTCCGAATCACAAATAATAAGGGACACAACACTGATTCCCGTGGTACACCATTGGACACCAGCCTCCAGTTACACAAACAGTCTTCTACCACCATCCTCTGTCTCCTACCACTGATCTTGATTTAGATGCAACTTGGCATCTCATTAATGGGTCCTACCTGTTCCCTGGTTATTCTTTTCTGATTGACACATTGTAGATTATCTGGGGATTCGCCCTAATCTTGCCTTGCCAGCAGGTTTCAATGCCCCTGTGTTAGGCAGTCCTCTCCGACTGAAAGAATTCCTCCTTATTGCGGTCTTCAATGGCCTGTCCCTTATCTTGCCATTATTTGTCTTAAATGTGGAGTAGACAGCCAGGGAAGCATTCTGTTTATTTCCACCTTGTCATATGTTTTGTGAATTTTTTAAATTTCACTGTGATCACCTCTCATTCTTTGAAACTCCAGAGATCATAGGCCAAGTTTCCTCAACAGGCAATCTCGTCACCTGTGGGATTAATATGGAGAATGTCTATTGCACTTCCTCTGTGGTCAGTATATTCTTTCTCAGATTAGGACACCAACCCTGTACACAATATTCCAGGTACAGTCTCACCAACTCTGTACACAATACTCCAGGTACAGTCTCACCAACCCTGTACACAATACTCCAGGTACACTCTCACCAACCCTGTCCACAGTACTCCAGGTACACTCTCACCAACACGCTGTAAAACTACTTCAACATGTCGTTGCATCGATATTCTGACACCTTTAATTGAAGGTGAACCCAACTTTAACTTGTCACTTACATACATTGTTCTCAATACCCTTCAAAACATTCCGAAGTTATCAAGTATATTTTTCCTTTCAGAAATGCATACTGATTCTCTCCAATGTTGCTGTTAATTTCTAAATACCCAATATCGCATCCTGTCTCATAGATTCCAAAGGTTTCTCTACAGATGTCAAGTTAATTGGTCTGCATTTCTTCACACTATCACATTTTCCCCTTTCTAGATGCTTCGATCCATTCCATTCATCTTCCTACCATGATTGGATCACGTGTATTACCTTCCCTTTATCTACAATGGCTTTCCAGCCTCTGTAGAATATACAGGAAAATAAAACACAGCCATTGACAGTGGAATTAATAATTCTATTGCTGATTTATTTCTGGAATTTTGAAATGAATTACATCTGTTTCGTTAGACATGGCAATGTTTAATGCAGCTACATCTTCAAGTACTACCTTTTTATTGATATGAATTGACTTTGTGTCTTTAGTTCCACAAGCCCTAAACGATCACTAGGTATTTGTGGGTGATTTTCTGGGTCTTTCTCCATGATGACAGATGCAGAGTAACGTTTCTCCACAATAAACTCTCCTCTCCCGATTACAAATTTCCACATTTGACCTTACTTTTGTTTTGTTTCCTTTGAAATACAGATTTTAGATTTGTGCAGTCCTCATATTCCTGTGTGTGAGCATGCAGGTTTGCTTTTTGATTTCCTTATCATTTTCATCGCCCTCCTGTTCTGTAATGTAAATTTCTGACATTTCTCCGGTTTCCACAATGTCTGGAATTCTTATGAAGCCACTTCGTATAATTAAAATAATCTTCAATTTGTTATGTTAACCATTATTAAGTCACTTTATCAATCTTTGGTGTTTTTACATTAAATAAATAGACTTTTATTTCAAATTTTGCAGTATTTCCATGAAACAGGTATGTACCGAAGAACATTGCAATAAGACAGAGAAGAGATTGCGGGAGCCTGGCTGATATTTTTATATCATCTCTGGCCACGGGTGATATCCCGGATAACTGGAGGACAGGGAATGCTGTGCCCTTATTCAAGAAGGGCTACAAAGAAAAACCTGGTAACTATAGACCAATAAACCGGACATCTGTAGTAGGTAAGGTACTTGAGAAGATTCTGAGAGATAAGATATACATACATTTGGACAGGCAGGGTGTGATTAGGAGCAGCCACAGCTTTGTGTATGGGAGAGCATGGCTCACAAATCTTTTAGAGTTCTTTGATGAAGTGACCAGCAACATTGACGAGAGCAGGGTGGGATACGTCGTCCAATTGATTTTAGTAAGGACTTCCATAATGGTTCACATGGTACGCTGCTCTGGAAGGTTAGATGGCATGGAATGGAGTGGGAATATGGCAAATTAGATACAAAATTGTCTTGATGGAGGGAAGCAAAGAGTAATAGTGGAAGGATGCTTGTCAGACTGGAGGCCTGTCACTAGTGGAGGGCCTCAGGGTTCGGTGCTGGGATTATTACTGTTTGTTTTATGTATAATGGTTTAGTTTAGAATGTACAAGGCATGATTAGTAAGATTGAAGATGACACTAAATAATGTGCTCGCCTGGACAGTGAGTAAGGTTATCAGACATTGCAGCAGGACCGTGATCAGTTGGCGACGTGGACCAAGAAATGGCAAATGGAGTTGCATGTGGATAAATGTGAGTTCTTGCATTTTGCAAAGTCAATTCAAGGTCGTAATTTCATAGTGAATCGTTGGGTCTTAAGGAGTGTAGTGGAACAGACGGACACT